>NC_142935.1:49621573-49699073 GCF_046866305.1 Octopus bimaculoides | reverse complement strand
TATATATATGAAGACAAACACATATATACTCATATATATATGTGCATATATATAAATACATATATGTATATGTGTGTGTGTGTGTAATATATATAGATATATAGATATATATTTATGTATATGAAAATATATAAAACTAATAATAAATAATGATGATAGTATTAATAAAAAAAAGTCTGACCCTGAAATGCGAAACGTGTTGTGTTAAAGAGATAGTCTATCAATTTGATGGGGAAATATATATAAATAATATCAAATGGAATGATATCATATGATATGATATGATATGATATGAGAGAGATATTAAGAAAAAGAAAGAACAAAAAATAAAATAGAAGGAAAAAACTTTTCCAATCTCAATAGTAATAACATTTTAATTTCAGCATCACCCACTCAGTTAATAAATGTGTACTTATGTTTGTATAAATGTGTATGTATGCATGCGTGTGCGTGTATGTGTGTGTGTGTGTGTGTGTGTGTGTGTGTGTGTGTGTGTGTGAGTATTTGTGTAAAGATGCATGTGTGAATGTGCATGGTTGTGTGAATTTTTATTTGGAAATATGTATATTGATATAGACATGTATGCGTATTTATATGTAAAAATTCATGTGTATTACACACACACACACACACACACACACACATATATATATGTATATATATATATATGTATATATATATATATATATATATATATATATATATATATATATATATATATTTATATATATATATATATATGCATATATATAAGCATATATATATATATCTGTATATATATATATATATCTGTATATATATATATATATATATATATATATATATATATATATATATATATATATGTATATGTATATATATATGCATATATATATATATATATATATATATATATATATATATATATATATATATATGAAGCACATACATGCAGAGATACACTTTTTAACCAAAATATGTCTACATATATACCATCAGAGTAAGTTTGTTTTTTATTAATTTAAGTAAAGGTTTTAAAATAAAAAATAAATAGGGGGGGATCAGAAAATATGAATTGAAATAACTTCAATATCGGGCATATATATTTCTGGGAATTTTGATTTACAGGAAATAAATAAACACTTAAATAAATAAATAAATAAAATTGCGAAATGCGTGAAGAATATAAAGTAAATATATGAAAGGAAATTAAATGAACTATATTGATAAAACGCTGTTTTTTTCGTATATACATATGTGTGTGTATAAATGTGTGTGTGTATATGAATGTGTGTGTGTATATGAATGTGTGTGTGTATATGAATGTGTGTGTGTGTGTGCGTACATATTTATATATATATGCATACATACATACATTTATATGACTATTTATCTGTCTCTCTATCTATCTATGTATGTATCTATCTCTTTATGTATCTATCTATCTGCCTATCTATCTATCTATATATATATATATATATGACTATTTATCTCTCTCTCTCTCTCTCTCTCTCTCTCTCTATCAATCTATCTATTTATCTATCTATCTATCTATCTGTCTATCTGTCTATCTATCTATCTATCTATCTATCTATCTATCTATCTATCTATCTATCTATCTATATATATATATATATATATATATATATATATATATATATATATATATATATATATATATATCATAAAGTTTAGATGAAAATTTTTAGAAACTTATTAGAAAAAAACTAATAAAATAATGATAATAATGATGAATAAAAAATATATTAAAAAATAAATAGTTGATTAAAATTCTAAACTTGATATATCAAAAGGATGTCTGAATATTCTCTGTGTGTGCTTAAAGTAAATAATTTCTTAACATGCTGTATTATGTGTGTGTGTGTGTGTGTGTGTGTGTGTGTGTGTGTATGTGTGTGTGTACGCACACACACGTGTGCGCATGTGTGTGTGTGTGCGCATGCGTGTGCACATACTCGTGCACGCACATATACATACATATCCCTTTATATACACATGCATATATATTATATACACACCCACACATTCATAAGATTACATATATACCATCTCATGTATATGCATTTCTACCTCTCTATTTCACTATCTCTGACTGTCTGTCTGACTTCTTTCCGTCTGTCTGTCTGTTTGTCTGCCAGTCTACTTGTCTCTTTCTCTCTCTGTATATATATATATATATATATGTATATATATATATATATATATATATATATATATATATATATATATATATATATATATACACACACAGACACACACACACTTGCATATTCATCATTTTGGACCACTGGACTCAACACATCTTTTCCTTCTTTCTCTATTCATTTCTTCTTCTTCCTTTCTGTTGAAGAGCATAGGTTTGAAATGAAAAAGACTTTTCCATTTTTCCCCGAGTGTCAAACTAACACATTTGCTTGTTGTTCCTACACCTGCCCTTGTCTTTGTTTTTCTATGAGTTTGAGCTATAAATATATATATATATGTAATACAAATAATAAATGAGTATATGCATATATATACATACATATATGTACATACCTACATCTACATGTATATATAGATGCATATCTGGGTACAGGACGTTGCACAAAATACTTAGGCAAAATGATAAACAGAGTACAGAAAACACACAGGCCACATAGAGAATGTTTCCTTCATCAGCTGCCACCATTCTAAAAGTAAGTGTTTCAAAGAGTTAGGACAGGACATATATATATATATATACAAAGTATGGGGGTTTAGTTCACAGGCGGTCTAAGCAATTAGTTACACTAGGGAAGTGCTATAACAGATTACTAGGTCTCCAAGGTTATAGCTTAACTGGTAGTTATGCAGCCATTGCAGATTTCTGATGCAGCGGATGTATAATTGTTAAAGATGTGTACTACATATATATACCTATATATGCTCATCTATCTTACTAACCATGTATGCATGTAAGTACGCATGTATACATACATACATACATATATATATATATATATATATATATATATATATATATATATGTATATATATAAATATATGTATATGTGTGTGTGCGTGTGTGTGTGTGTGTGTGTGTGTGTGTGAGTATAATTGTTAAATAGGACAGCAAACATTGATATATTGCTTAACTTATTTCAGTCAATAGACTGGAGTCAAGTTGGAGTCTGGTTGGGTGTCTGTGTGTGTATATATATATATATATATATATATATATAATACATCTCTCTATATGTATTAATAATAATGGTATGACAACAAAAGAATGGATGAGACCTTGATATTATGTAAATAGAGTAATTTATCTGTAATATAATATGTGACAATTCTTCGGTTGCCATAATAGAAAATGCATTTTTTGATTGTCTTAAGAACTGACAAGATGCCGGAGCAGATTTGCCGCCCCGACATCTGAAACTTGGAGTTCTATTATGGCAACCGAATAATTGTCACATATTATATTACATATATATATATGGTGGGGCAGAGAGGACTGAAGTTTTTGAAATGGCTATTACTCAGTCCCAGCAGGAGGGACATATATCCAACAGGTACCATTTAGTCCATGGTTTCTTAGCATATTTTTAGTTTTCTAGAGAAGCCATGGTCCTGTGGATGATAGAGCAACACGTATTTGCCTACGACAGTTACATAAAGAATAATGAGTCTGTCACTGCAGTTCAAAGTGAGTTTTGGTGCCACTTCAACATTCATTAAAATTAGGCTGATCCCACCTGAAACACAATTTTACGTTGGGTGAATGTACTTCATATACGAGGTATACTAATGAACAGGAAGCTGGTGGGAGCACCACAAATGGTACAGACCCCAGAAAATGTGGAACATGTCAGACAAGCTTTGAGTTTGAATTGCTCTGCTCAGATATATTCCTCTGAACCTGGCATCGGTAATCAATCAGTAAGGTGTGTTTTGCATGAAGATCTGCATTTCCACCCATACAAATTGGTCACTGGGCAATAGTTGAAACCATGACACTATGCACAGCAGCTTAACTTCGCATGTCAGATGGAAGCAATTTTTGAGGCAAATGACAAACTCATTTTGTTAATGATTGATGAAGCTCATCTTCATCTCACTGGCATGGTGAATCAACAGAACTGTCATTATTGGGCTCCTGAAAATCCCAGAGAACTGCATGAAAGACCACTGAACAGCCCAAAGTGATGGCCTGGTGTGCTGTTGGAAAAGCTACCATCGTTGGTCCTTACTGCTCTTGAAGTCAATAACTGAAATGCTGTTACTGTGAACTACGAGTGTTACATCGAGATGTTGAACAACTTCTTTGTGCCTGAATTATGATGAAAACATATGCCTGTTCAACGTGTGTGGTTTCTGAAGAATGGGACAACAGTCCACACAGTCAGAGCATCAATGGACGTTCTTCACCCTCTCTTCAGTGACCACCTCATTTCCAGGTTTGCTGACATTCCTTGGCCTCCCCAGTGTCCTGATTTGTCCACATGTGATTATTTCTTGTGGAGAAACCTCAAGGTAAATGTGTATGTGCATAAGCCCTGTACAATGGACAATTTGAAGGAAACTATTCACGTGGAAGTCACCCAGATCAACAGAGTGGAGGCCAACTTCCAAGAATGCCTTCAGAAATGCATCAATGAAAATGGACACCATATGATGGATGTCTTCCACATTTGATTATGACAAATGCTAATTCAATACAAATACATTAATGTCAATAAAATTTGTTTGCAGCTAAAATTAATGATTTTGTGAATTTTTCAAAAACGTTCATCCTGTCTTCCCCACTTTGTATATATAAAACATATTTTGTTTCTGTATTTATTATTATTGATGTAATGATGCTCCCAAAACACAGCAAAATATATATAACATATACATGAATATATTTTTATTTATGTGGAAAACGGATGTTAAATGATGGTGATGATGATATATATATTTATTTCTTTTGCTTGTTTTGGTCATTGGACAGTGGCCATGCTGGGGCACTGCCTTAGAAGCTTTAGTTGAATGTATTGACCCCATTATTTATTTTTTTTAAACCTGGTGCTTATTCTGTTGGTGTTTATTTCCAAACCATTAAGCTACAGGAACGTAAGCAAATTAACTGTGAACTTGCCATGGGCAGTACAGTGAACTTACCTCAAGCAATAGAAAGTCCAGTATTTCAGATTCAGTTATTCTTCAGGGAAAAAGTTGAAACAGAAATTAATGAAAGACAGGAGAGTTTTACATTCTCTCATTTAAAAGGAAAAATGCCCCACCAACCATGCACCACATGCAGTATTTGGGGAAAGAGTGCAAGAAGGAGACCCTTTTTTATCTTCCAATTCCCTTCTTTTCTCATTCTTACTCTTCTCACTTCCTACTTTACCTGCTTCTCCACACTCCATTAGTTTTACCTTTTTCCTTCTTACACAGTTTCTCTTACCACTTCATGTTCATTTCTGTAGCTGACTTGGTCTAGCATTCCTTAACAATTGCTGCCATTGTTTTTCCTTTGCTTGTTAACTTAGATGTAAAACTCTGCTGTTCCCTCATTAATTTCTCCCCTTTCACCTTTTTATCCCCTGAAGAATTACTGTGTTCAAATCTCTGGATTTTCCACTCCTCATGGCAAATTCATAGGAGTCTATTTGATCATGTACAGGTGTACACTTCTTCCAAGAGAGCATCCAGAATTTCATATGTTTTATCCAACAATGCTAATCTGGCAATGTAATAATGATACATAAGGTGGTTACCCGGCAGAATCGTTAGCATGCTGTGAAAAATATTTAGTTGCATATCATCCATCTTCACATGGCTGTATGGTAAGAACCTTGCTTCTCAACCAAATGGTTCTGGGTTCAGTTCGATTGTGTGGCACCTTGGCCAACTGTCTTCTACAAAAGCCTCAGGCCAATCAAAACCTTGTGAGTGGATTTGATAGACGGAAACTTAAGGAAGTCCATAGTATATATATATATATATATATATATATATATATATATATATATATATTTATATATATATATATACGTGTATAAGGGATGACCACTAGGTAGACATCCAAAATGCTAGAAAGGATGTCCACCTAGTGGTCATCGCTTATACACGTGTAATACAATTTTTCTGAATTTTCAGATTTTTTTATATGCTAGGCCACTTGGTTTTAAATTGAATTAATATTCAATTTATCACCCTGTGTCTGTCTGTATGTATGTATGTATGTATGTATGTATGTATGTATCTATCTATCTATCTATCTATCTATCTATATTATATATATATATATATATATATAAAAACAAATAATAAATGAGTGTATGCATATATACGTACAGGTATGTGCATACCGACATCCATCTGTATGTATAGATGCATATCTGGGTACAGGACATTGCAAACAAAACGTAGACAAGAAAATAATGATAATCAGAGTACAGAAAACACACAAACCACATAAAGAACATTTTCCTTCATCAGCTAACCCTGTTTTAACACCGGCATATATATATATATATATATATATATGAGTATGTACATATTTATGCATGTGTCTTTGTTTTTGTGTATGTCTCTCCACCATCGCTTAACAACTGATGTCGGTGTGTTTATGCCCCACTAATTTAACGGTGCAGCAAAAGAGACTTATAGAATAAGTATTGGGCTTACAAAGAATAAGTCCTGGGGTCAATTTCTTTGACTAAAAGGCCCTTTAAAGTGGTGCTCCAGCATGGTCATAGTCAAATGACTGAAGAATGTAAAAAAGAATATTTTTCCTGTTCCACCAAGTACCAAATGTATCTTGGACGTAGTGTTAAACAACCTTGCTAGCACTCTTCATAATATTGTGGATAAAAGCCTTCCTAACAGACCATGGTATAGTACTTTGTAGCCTTATCTTCAAATTTCTTACAATTAGGCTAAAATTACTGGTCTCAGTGAAACCATTTAACAACATGAACTTATATAAACAAGCGAGAGTACAATAACATACGACCTATAAATTGTGAGCTGGTCCTTCACACTCAGTCTCTCCTGTAATAAAGTGACTTGCCAGCTTGCTGAGATCACTCTCATTCACATATATGCTAATCATAACCTAGCATGACTCAACAACAAAAATACTTGCTGGCTCCTGAGAGAGAGAGAGAGAGAGAGAGAGAGAGAGAAAGACGGAGAGAGAGAGAGAGAAAGACGGAGAGAGAGGGGGAGAAAGAAAGAGAGAATCAGTTAGTAGAAAGATAAATGGAATTAACAAAAATGTAGATAAATTTGGTGGACCAGCAACAATCATCAGCATTGCTCCCCTTCACCCCCAGGGTACTGTATTAAATCTATTTCCACTTATTATTTACATAAATGATATTGGAAATGCTGTCAGATATAAAAATTTGACGCCACCAAAATATATACACACATTAGATGATTATAATGTCGATGTTTATTGAAATACATTTTATTTTCAAAATTTAAAAGAATCTACCGACAGAATGTTTTGGGGCATACAGACACACACACAAACATACACATACACACTCACACAAACACACACATACTCACACACACACACTCAAACACATGCATACACACACATAAATGCCAACGCACATGTACACATAAGCATATGCATATCTCTCATATAAGTGGAGGTGCAATGGCCCGGTGGTTTGGGCAGCGGACTCGCAGTTATAGAATCGCGGTTATGATTCCCAGCCCGGGCGTTGTGAGTGTTTATTGAGTGAAAACGCCTAAAGCTCCATGAAGCTCCGGCAGGGGATGGTGGCGAACCCTGCTGTACTCTTTCACCACAACTTTCTCTCACTCTTTCTTCCTGTTTCTGTTGTACCTGTAATTCAAAGGGCCAGCCTTGTCCCACTGTGTCACACTGAATATCCCTGAGAACTATGTTAAGAGTACACATGTCTGTGGAGTGCTCAGCCACTTGCACGTTAATTTCACGAGCAGGCTGTTCCGTTGATCGGACCAACTGGAACCCTCGACGTCATAAGCGATGGAGTGCCAACAATCTATCATATATATGTGAATTATCTATCTATCTCTCTGTTTATTTATCTATCCGTCTATTTATCTATCTATCTATCTATCTATCTATCTATCTATCTATATCTATATCTGTATCCATTTATCTACCTATCTATCTATCTATATCTATCTATTTATATCTGTCTATTTATCTATCTATATTTATATCTATCTATCTATCTGTTCCATCTCGGCCTTTTGGCTAAGATCAAAGTGTAGTATCTGTTCTTATCAGCTTAATATCTGATACGGTCCCTATTTAGGGCCATCAATATTAAACTGATTTTTAGAACAAGGCGAAGTGTTAGAGGCTTGCTCCACCTTTGCCACGGGTTGGCCTGGTATTGCAGTGCTTCCAGGATTCAGCCCATTTGCCACCCAACCTTCCAACCCATGCCAGTATAGAAAACGGACGTTAAACTATGATGATGATGATGATGATGATGATAGTAATGTTTTTTTTTTATATTTAGTTATAACGGTTTCAAACTTTGCCATAAGAGCAGCAATTTTGCAGGAGGTACTTTCCAATAGGAGTTTATATTTTGTTATTACAAATGAATAGTGTTGAGACATATGTGTGTGTGTGTGTGTGTGTGTGTGTGTGTGTGTGCGTGCGTGTTTGTGTGTGTGCTTGTTTGTGTGTGTGTGTGTGTGTGTGCATATACACACATGTAGAAAGAAACTGAAAGAAGCCCATTGTCAATATGCATATATTATGTGCATATATGTGTGTGTATGTGTGCATGTGTGTGTCCTTGTATCTGTGTTTGTTCCCCCATCACTGCTTGACACCAAGTTACGGGGACGTAAACACACCACTGGTGTTTATGTGTCTAACATAGCAGTCTGGCAAAAGAGAATAATAGAATAAGTACCAGGTTGCTTCATTCAACTAAAATCTTTCGAAGCATTGCTCCAGCATTGCCACAGTCTAATGACTGAAACAAGTAAAAGATAAAAAGATAAACAAAGGATATATACATACATACATATATATATATATATATATATATATATATATATATATATATATATGGTTGTTGACAATGTTTTCTGCTTTGTAAAGGTAATTTGCCCAATGCTTTGGCTGATCTAATGGTGTCTCTGCATTCAAAAATAAATGTTCATTTCATTTGTACCTATATATGGATATATCTATGCATATTAGTTAACAAGTTCATTTGTCAACCACATAGACTTGGGTTCAGTCCCTCTGCAAGGCACATTGGATAAGTGTCAGCTAGTGTGTGAATGATCATATTCAATGCTTGTCTCTGAGTAAAATGATGTTGATGTTGGTCATTCCTTGTTGCTCTGTCTTTTGGAGGCTTCTAAAGAAAAAAAAAAACACTTGATTTGTGACAGGAAAAGATTGGTAGCTGAGAGGGCATTTCTTTGTAAAATTCTGCCTCAAATAATACCCATCTAACCCATGCTAGCATAGAAAATGGATGCAAAATGAATAAATGTATATTTATATTTGTCTCTGTCTGTATACGTATCTATATTTAGGTTTACCTCAGTTTAAAAAAAAAAAAAAGAAAAACCTATGTTATTTATGTTGTGTATGTTTTATGATCTGTAAATTGTTCAAGAAATAAAGATCGATAAAGATAAGTATCAGATTAGAAATCAATATTGTGATCAACCAAAGTTTTGAAGCCTTACCCCTTCATGGCTGCAGCCAGAAGGTTGAAAATAAGTAGCGGATAAATAAATACCATATCATTGTTGTCAGCATCATGATCATGATTATGATGATGATCATCATCATCGCTGTCGTTGTTGTCATTGTGGTCCTCATCATCATCACCATCATAGTCATCATCGTCATCATCATCATCGTCATTTAACATCTACTTTTTATGCTTGAATGGGTTGGACAGTTTGACAAGAGCTGACAAGCCAGAGGACTGTGCCAAACTGTTTTGCCTGTCTTGGCATGATTTCTACAGCTGGATGCCCTTCCTAACACCAACCACTTGGTGAACCACAGAGTGAATTGGGTGCATTTTTGTGGTACTAGCACCAGTGACATTACCAAGTCACTTGCAAGACAGAGTCCACTTGAATAGCAGAAGTAGTATTGAGGAAGGAGATGTTGTGTCATTTGATGAGAGGTTAAGAGAATAATACAGGTATAGATATATAGGTGTTTCACTTCAGAAGAGATATAACGATATGCCAGGTGGAAATAAAGAGCAAGAAAGAGAGACTTAGAAAGAGACATAGAAATGAAAATGCAAGAGAGATGGTGGTGATATATTTGGATGTTTGTGTGTGTTGAAATCATTGCTCCAGCATGACCATGTGCTCAGGAAACTTATTTCATAATCAGAGTTTATGCCTCATTCTCCCTGCATTGATACTGTTAGCTGGTTCTTTGAATATAGCTACAGGTGGACAAGTACCTTGTGAGTGGAATTTTGTTGAGAGAAACGGGGAGAAGTTCACCATATATCTATCAATCCATCTATCTATCTATCTATCTATCTATCTATCTATCTATCTATCTATCTATCTATCCATCTATCTATCTATCCATCTATCTATCCATCTATCTAACCATCTACCAACCTACCTAGCTACCTACCTACCTACATACATACATATATATATATATATATATATATATATATATATATATATATATATAATCATAAATATATAGGGATTGACAGTAACCTGCTTCTCCAACATACTGAGAATTCAGAAATAGCAGTCAAAGAACTACTGATTTCAAAACTACAAATTATTACTCCAGATTGATAGCGATATTTTTGATACACACAGAACAAAAAACAATAGAGAAGAGTAAAAAACACTTGCCTTTTAGTTAATTTAGTACAATTGTTTCACAGTGAAACAATGTGAAACAATTGTACTAAATTAACTAAAAGGCAAGTGTTTTTTACTCTTCTCTATTGTTTTTTGTTCTGTGTGTATCAAAAATATCGCTATCAATCTGGAGTAATAATTTGTAGTTTTGAAATCAGTAGTTCTTTGACTGCTATTTCTGAATTCTCAGTATGTTGGAGAAGCAGGTTACTGTCAATCCCTATATATTTATGATTATAAATTATTTACCGAAGAAGGTTTTTTTCATACTGAGCTACCCGGCAGAAATTGTTAATTATTAATTTTATTACTAATTGATGATTCCCTGCCCTGCATATCTATATATATATATATATAGATAGATAGATAGATAAATATGTTGGTACGTAGGCTGGCAGGTAGGTAGGTAGATAGATTGGTAAGTAAGTAGGTATGTATGTATGTATGTATGTATGTTATCAATCAGTTTCAATTCTGTATTTCTTGTCCATAGAGAAAGAGCCGGACTCTAACATAGATTCAAGGCTCCTTCATTGGAACTTTTATCAACATCATCTAAGTATTTGTGCATATGTGTGTGTGTGCAGTATTTGGTGTTAGTGTATGCGCAGATTTGTATGTTTGTTTTATGGATGCGTTTTTATGTCTAGACGCATGCATATGTATTTATGTGCTAAATTTTTGGAAAGTTTTACATATCTTTACAGTTCCATTGATGGCTTGAATCTGTAGTCTTCTAAGCAGCCTTTTTCTTTCAGGTTTTGAGAACCCTAATTTTTCCAGGTTTTTGTTGAGGCAGTTTGTTACATATCCCAATGCCCCAACAATCACGGGTATGAATCTGAACTTGTAGTCTGGGTGGAGTATCTGTAAATTTCTCAGTAGCTCGGCGTAGTTGTTCTCTTTTTCTCTAATCTTTAGTGGGATGTTGACATCCGCAGGACAGCTGATTTCTACTACTGTACAGAGTTTCGCTTCTCTGTCCCAGATTACTGTATCCGGTCTATTATGTCTGCACCTTATTGAGGTTTTTATTGGGACATTCCACCAATACTCTTTCATATTGTGAGTGGTAATGACCTCTACCTCATTATGGGTTTTCATCTCCTTAGCCTCAGGGTTATCCTGTCGGCGGATTTCATTGTACAGTGTCTTGGCCACAACATCATGTCTCATGGGTAGGTAATACCGTGATGACATTTTTGGACAGCTGCTAATGATGTGGGTGATATCTTCGATACTGATTCCACAGAGTCTGCATCGATTATTACATTGTGGTGCTTTGCCCGCCTCTCTGTCCCGTTTGTTTATTAGGAATTTGGTTGCTATTTCTTGTTCTTGAATAGCAAAGGCATACCCTTCAAAGTGAGAGTTGGTGACCCGATTGTTTGTCCACGATAGACTGCTCTGGTTGTCTGTATGCATGCATGTATGTATGTATGCATGTATATATGTATACATGTATGTATACATGTATGTATGTGGGTAGACAGACAGACAGACAGACAGACAGAAAGATAGATAGATAGATAGATAGATAGATAGATAGATAGAGATACACACATTTATATATGCCTTTTTGACATATGCATACTAACTGGAAAAAAATATCACCATCATGAAATGGTGTCATTTGCCTGCAATTCTCTGAGAAAGCATGCTCAGGCATTAAGTTGTTTGTCATTTGAAGGACAAGGGAAAACAATACCTCAGTAGGGGTAAAAAAATGAGGGTTAGCAACAGGAAGAGCATCTTGCACTAGAAAAACATACATCAGCAAATTTGGTCTGACCCAAATAAGCAGGAAAACTGGATATTAGAATGTTGGGTGGTGAGGATGATGTGGGTGATATCGATGATGCTGATGGTGATGATTATTATATACACAAGTGGTTTGTATGTAAATCTACCTTTTGTCTAAGTGTTTGTTTGTATGTATGCGTGTATGTATATGCACAAACATACATTTGTTAGTGTATCCATACACTAACACACACACACAAATATATATGTATACACACATACAATCCATATATTTATGTATATGTATGTATATGCACATACAATCCATACATACATATACAATCATGTGAACCCACCAATGGATATGTAGGTAGCAGATCATATGACGTGGTCAGTTTGAAGGACATCTTAAAAGGTGAACTTTCAATAATGGTCAAACATGAACATACATGTTCCAGTGAGTGTATATGAAGTATCATATGACTAGCTGAGATGTGTAATTTCAATTGTTTTATTTCTGTTTATTCAACATCTAGAACCCGATATTCAAGTTCGTTTTTTTTTTTTTTTTGCCTTCACCCTCAATAGAATCCCACTGTGTACACACAATCACACTTTCTTTCTTTCTTACTTCCTTTGTTTCTTTCTTTTTTCCTTTCCTTTTTCTCTCAGTTCCACTCTCTCTTTCACTCTCTCGTTTTCCTTTCTATCTCTTTCTCTCCCTTTCTATTTTCCTCCTTCTCTCTTACTGAACCCAATCCATCTAAAGTTTGTTCTTCTCCCATTGTGCCCTTTTATAGTCTTTCTTTTTCTTTTCATTTCATTCTCTTTCTCTCTATCTCTCTCACTCACTCACTCTCACTCTCTCTCTCTCTTTCTCTTTGTTACACTCTCTCTTTCATACCCTCTTTTCCATCACTATATCTGACTGCCCATCTATTCAAGCCTCTCCATCTGCCTGCACACAAACACACAGATACACAAACACACACAAACACACACAAACACACACACACACACACACACACACACACAAACACACACATGCACACACACACACACACACATGCACACATATTTCAACAAATTTTGTTATTCCTACTACATCATACAGAAGTCCAAACAATAAAACCCCAACAGATTTTAATCTCTCATTCATGCATGTGACTCTGTGTGTGTGTGTGTTTGTGCGTATGTGTGTGTGTGTGTATGTGTGCTTATGTGTGTGTGTGTGTGTGTGTGTGTGTGTGTGTGTGTGTGTGTAGTGTGTGTGTGTGTGTAGTGTGAGCTAGTAGAGTCATTACAGCATCAGAAAGAAAAAAACATTGCCTGATAGCATTTGTTCCAGTGCCTTACATTCTGAGTTCCAATCCGACATAGGTCACCTTTGCTTTTCGTCCACTAAGGATTCATAAAATAATGTAACCACTCAAGCAATGGAGCCCACTTACCAACACACTTCATTCTTGTAGATCTTTTACCTACATTAGTAAGGATATATGTACCTAAGTATACGGTCTGTTTAGTCTTGTATTCTTTTACTTGTTTCAGACATTTGACTGTGGCCATGCTGGAGCACCACCTTTAGTCGAACAAATCGACCCCAGGACTTATTCTTTTTGCAAGCCTAGTACTTACTGTATTAATTAATCTCTTTTGCTGAACCACTAAGTTACGGGGATGTAAACACACCAACATTGGTTATCAAGTGATGGTGGGGAGGGGGGTACAAAGACAGACAACAAATACATGCACACATATATATATATATATATATATATATATGACGGGCTTCTTTCAGTTTCCATTGACCAAATCTACTCACAGGGCGTTGGTTGGCTTGAGGCTATAGTAGAAGACACTTGCCCAAGGCGCAATAATGGGATTGAACCCGGAAGCATGTGGTTGATAAGGAAGCTACTTACCACACAGCCACTCCTGCGTTTATGTTGATTATTATTACTTCCATGGTGCTAGTGTGGCTGTGTGGTAACAAGTCTGCTTCCAACCACATGGTTCTGGGTTCAGTCCCACTGTGTAGAACCTTGGACAAGTGTCTTCTACTATAACCTTGGGTTGACCAAAGCCTTGGGAGTGGAGTTGGTAGATGGAAACTGAAAGAAGCCAGTTATATGTGTGAGTGTGTGTATGTATGTGTGTGTGTGTGTGTGTGTGTGTGTGTGTGTGTGTGTGTGCACGTGTGCATATGTCTCTGTCACTCACCACCACCACCACCAGTCAACTGGTGCTGGTTTATTTACGTCCCTGCAACTCAGTGGTTTGTCAAAATCGACTCATAGTACCAGGCTTTAAAAAAATAAGCATTGGGGCCACAGTTTAATGACTGAAACCAGTAAAAGATAAAAAGATAGCAGATGATGGAAGATTCAGTACAATGACTGACATAATACCCATTAATATTTTAAGTTCAAATCTCAACATGAGAAACTTTTTCTTCCATCATTTCAGACTTGATAATAATATAAACTGACAAGGAAGGACTGTAGCCAACTGTTGTGGCCTCATATTCTTCTGAGAATTTTTCTCATTATTCAAAGGGCAATGGCAGTGAATTGGCAGATATGATAGAACATCAGGTAAAATGCCTTTCAGTGTTCCTTCTGGCCTTACACTCTGTCATGGTGAACTTTGACTTTAATCCTTCTCTCCCCACCCCACAACCAACACCATCATCATTTACTGTCTGTTTTCAAAGCTGGCCTGGGTTGGACAGTTTTGACCTGGAGTTGGCCAGCAGGAGAGCTGTCCAGACTCCAAATTGTCTGTTGTGACATGGTTTCTAGAACTGGATACCCTTCTTAATGCCAACTGCTTTATAGAGTGTGCTGGATTCTTTTTATGTGCCACCAACGTGGGTGCAGTTTCACAGCTCTGACACAAGTGCCTTTTATGAGGAACTGGCATCTGTAAAGACAAGCCTATATGTATAGATGACAGTAATTTAACTTAAATTGACCAGTCTTAATTACAGCAAATCACCACTCCTTATCCCTTATCTTTTCTTTAGTGAGGCTCAGTATCTGAAGATCCTTTCTCACCACTTTGTCCCACTTCTTCCGGGGTTTACTCCTTCCACAGGTTCCCTCCACAATTAAAGCTCAGTACTTCAAACTGAATGGGGCACCTGGAACTGAAGGGTTGATAGAATGAAGTAGCAGTCATATAGTGGTGGCAAACAATGTAATCCTTCCCACTCACCATATTTCTGACTTTGTACCTACGTGAGAAATTATAATTATTTTTATTATTATTACCATGTGAGAGGGTGGCGCAAGCCATCAAAGTGATGCTGGGTTACAAATATACAAAGCCCAATATACCCATCAGGACTACCTGTCTGATAAGGACATACCAGGTACATGCATCACAACCATGTGTGTTCAACACGGTGACTTCATATCAAGATAAATAGTACATGACCTAGCAGGTGAAGCCCAGTTAGAATTTTCTTCAGGTCAAGTAGCCCATCCCACTCAAAAGGTTCCTAAATAAAAGACGTTTGAGGATGATGAACAAAACACTCACGATTCCAGGAGTGAATTATTCAAACCCCCAAAGAATTTCTCTCAATATAGGGCTATGATGCTCCACCACTACTCCTGCTTGTGGTCTGAGATGCACATATCATCAGCCACCAAGGGACATGCTCAACTGGTTGAGATCAAGCAGCTGACAAACAAATCTGCAGTATTGAGCAGAATATTTGCTGTAGCCTGTCTTTTACTCCAAAACAAAATATGTACATGTTAACACTTCCAATCAGTTAAGATCAGAAGCCATAAAAACCACAGCTTGGTATTACATCAGGGTCTTACTATCATCATCATCATCATCATCATCATCATCATCATCATCATCATCACGTGAATAATAAATGGCAGGACTTGTAAAGCATCAGACGAAAGGCTTTGTGATATTTGCTTTGCATACTGATTTCAAAACTTACCAAGATCAATTTTGCCTTTCATCTTTTCTGGGTCGATAAAATATATATATCAGTCAAGTAGTCGGGTAGATATAATCAACTATATCCTCCTCTCTAAAACTTTTCATGCCTTATATCTATGTTAAAAATTATTATTATTATTATTATTATTATTATTGTTATTATTATTATTATTATTATTATTATTATTATTATTAGCAATATTAATATTAGCATTAGTTCAGTTTTCTAGAAATAAATCCACCGGATAAAAACCAGTCAAAAATATAACCACAGAGAGGCTCCAAGCTTCTGGTTCACTGATTAAGATCTTTGACATTTGTCTTGTCACTAACAATTATGTTGAACCCTCTATGATGTTTATCACTTCAAAATTTCTTCCATTTCGCATTTTAGTTTTTTAATTTGTGTTCGAAATTTTTCTCAGTTTTTTTTTTTTTTTTGCAAAATAAAATAAAAAATTCTATTTTTTTTTTCCAAACTTGTAAAAGATATATCTTTAAACAACCAGTTATGGTGAATCATACATCATCATATCTCATATATCAGAGGTTATGGCCATTTGTATGTGTGTGTGTGTGTGTGTGTGTGTGTGTGCCTGCATGTATGCATGAGTGTGTATGAATGTTGACATATGGTTTGTGAGAGTGTACACAAACCGTATGTTTATTTTTGCATATATACATAGATATGTATGCATATATATGCGTGTATGTGCGTATAAATATATACATATATACATAGATATCTATGTGTGTGTGTGCGTGTATGTGTGTGCGTGTATGTGTGTGTGTGTGTAAGTATATACGTATGTGTATATGCAACCACATACAAATATAGTCTCATCTACTTTTTTGCTAGGTTCACTCATGATATATAAATGTTATTATTATTATTGCTATTATTATTATTATTATTATTATTATTATTATTATTATTATTATCATTAGTAGTAGTAATGAAAAATGTTGTGTGAATGTACTTGTGTGTGTGTGTGTACATGTGAATATATGCATTTATGCGAGTGTATATACATATATGTGTGTGTGTAGAATGGGAAAATTGTAGGTTCAACATGTCAAGCTAAGTGAAAGCATGGGTGTCACCTAATGTTGGTGTCGTGCAATTGTTAACTGTGCTGGTGATATGTAAAATGCACCCAGGATGGTGACACATGAAAGATACCCATGCTGGTAACATGTAAAAGTACCCAGGACACTCTGAGGAGTAGTTGGCATTAGGAAGGGCATCCAGCCATAGAAACCAAGCCAAAACAGATTGGAGCCTGATGCAGCTCTCTCTCTCTCTCTCTTGCCATCTCCAGTCAAAACCATCTGAACCATGCCAGCGTGGAAAATGGATGATAAATGATGATGATGACAAGGTTGATGATCATGATGATGACAATGATGGTGATCATAATGATGATCAAAATATCTGGTGAGAGTGGGTACGGTATTGTCATCCAGATAGTAAATCAAGAGGGAGTCATAGCACCATTTGAGCGTGATTGTTACCAACATCGCCTTAATGGCACTTGTGCCAGTGGCACATGAAAAGACATTCAAGCGAGATCGTTGCCAGTGCCACTGGACTGGCTCCTGTGCAGGTGGCACATAAAATACACCATTTCGAGCGTGGCCATTGCCAGTACCGCCTGACTGGCCTTCGTGCCAGTGGTATGTAAAAGCACCCACTACACTCTCTGAGTGGTTAGCGTTAGGAAGGGCATCCAGCTGTTGAAACTGCCAACTCAGATTGGAGCCTGGTGTAGCCATCTTGTCCACCAGTCCTCAGTCAAATCATCCAACCCATGCTAGCATGGAAATCAGACGTTAAACGATGATGATGATGATGATGATGATGATGATGTAATTGACTAGACCTCCAGTCTCTAAAACTGCTGGCTTTGTGCTTCAAGTACAGTGTTTCACAGCCATTTTTACCTAAAGACCCTTTTGATTCCGATTATAGTGAGATGCATCCTCATAGCTATTCGATGTTGAAAATTCTGTTATATTTCTATAATCAAATATTATTAGGAATTTATTCTTTTATTCTTTTATTTGTTTCAGTCATTTGACTTTGGCGATGCTGGAGCACTACTTTTAGTCAAACAAATCAACCCCAGGACTTATTCTTTGTAAGCCTAGTACTTATTCTATCAGCCTCTTTTGCCAAACCACTAAGTTACAGGGATGTTGTCAAGTAAGGGTGAGGGGACAAACACACACACACACATATGGATCAAAACAGATTGATTCAAATTCACTTGTACACTTGATTTTCAAGAGTACCAAAAAAAAAAGAAATTCAAGCTGTCTTGATCCATACATGTAACTCTCAAGAAATTGGTTGAGTGCCCTTCTTTCATTTGTTCACTCACTCGTATGCATTTATATATATATATATATATATATATATATATATATATATATATATATATATATATATATATATATATATATATATATACATATATATATATATATATATATATATATATATATATATATATATATATATATATATATATATACAAGAATAAGAGGAACGACCAGCAAATGTGGATTCCTGAATGCTAGAAATAGATGCCGAATCATCCAACCACGAAAAAGTATGTTCTCAGTAGAAAAAATCAGTGACACAACAGACTGTAAATGAGTAAAACAAATGAAAAAATACTAAAAACGATTAATTTACGTACCATGGTTTCACCTGTTAACATTTACATAAGTAAATATCTGCGGGATCATCAGCGTAAATCTGTCTCTTTTTAGGATGTAACACACCGAGCTAGACACAAGCCATCCACCCGTAGGTGAACATGTGTAGAGCTCCGTGAATTACACTCAGTGTATCCTTTCAAATGTCGGTACTACTAAAGCAGCGCGGACCCGAACTGCAGAAATTCATTAACTGCAGAATTATTTTCCGGACTTAGCGCGCCAGATTTGAAGACTTTTGAAAGGATACACTGAGTGTAATTCACGGAGCTCTACACGTGTTCACCTACGGGTGGATGGCTTGTGTCTAGCTCGGTGTGTTACATCCTAAAAAGAGACAGATTTACGCTGATGATCCCGCAGATATTTACTTATGTAAATGTTAACAGGTGAAACCATGGTACGTAAATTAATCGTTTTTAGTATTTTTTCATTTGTCTTACTCATTTACAGTCTGTTGTGTCACTGATTTTTTTCTACTGAGAACATACTTTTTCGTGGTTGGATGATTTGGCATCTATTTCTAGCATTCAGGAATCCACATTTGCTGGTCATTCCTCTTATTCTTGTATGTAATATAATTTTAATCTTCGGATTTTTTAATATGCTAGACCACTGGTTTTAATTGATCAATATCAATTTCTAGCCTCATTAATAATTTTTATATATATATATATATGTATACAATGGGCTTCTTTCAGTTCCCATCTACCAAATCCACTCACAAGGCTTTGGTCAACCCAAAGCTATAGTGGAAGACACTTTCCCAGGGTGCCACACAATAGGACTGAACCCCGAAACCATGTGGCTGGGAAGCAAGCTTCTTACCACACAGTCACTCCTGTGGCATAAAAAAAAATGTTAACATATATTGTGTATTGTAGTATTATAACCAGTTTATTGGACATGAATTTTATTAACAAAATCTTATCTGGAACCCCAGGCTCCATATGGGCCCTGGTTGAGAACTAGTGCTCCAGTAGAAAGGATTATTATTATTATTATTATTATTATTCTATTATTGGTTGCATATCCGTTTTATGGATATGCAAAGCAGATTTCAAGTGCAAGGAAAGAAAAAAAAAAAAAAATGAATTCAATTCTATTGTCACAAAATGTCATTTCTGTAAACAGAACTTTTGATGCTATTGTTTTTTTTCCTTCTTTTAACTTTTTTTTTTTCACTTCAAAGCAAAATGGAGAGAAATTTTATTGCAATTATTGGTTAAGAGTTTCAGTAGATTTTTGCTAGCATTTCTCAAGCATGTTTGTCCATTAACATATTTTTATCAGTATCTAGTAATGATTTTTTTAAGAAGTTCTCAGAAATAATTAAGAGGTTAATCAAAAGAAAAGTTTTAGCATAATTTTTTTAATTTCGATATTTTTTTCAAATAAATTGAATGCTATTCAATTTGTAATTGTTCAGAATAATAACACAAATGTCAAGACAATATGAGAACATGTGAGCAGGCACTTGATCTGCAAAGAATTTACAATTAAAACTTCTTAAGACCACATTCTATAATCTTCAAGAACAGATAAGACTGGATAATCTAGTTTTAGTTACATTTTCCCCTTTATTCTTTTAATCTGTACTGTTTCCAGTTAGTGGACTGTGGCTGTGCTCAGGCGCCATGTTCAAGGTATTTCAGCAATTCATTCAGCCCTAGTACTTACCCCACTGATTTCTATTGACTGAATGTGTAAGTTACCTTTGGACTTCAAAGAGACACAACTTGATGCAAACATATGCAAAAGGATAGATACTTAGTCAGAAATACACATAGAG
Organism: Octopus bimaculoides; assembly: GCF_046866305.1. Classification (NCBI taxonomy): domain Eukaryota; kingdom Metazoa; phylum Mollusca; class Cephalopoda; order Octopoda; family Octopodidae; genus Octopus; species Octopus bimaculoides. The sequence continues at coordinate 49,677,988 of NC_142935.1, read as the reverse complement.
CAAAACCTTAATTAGTACAGTTAGCTCATTCTGAGTAAATGCTGTGCTAATTGAATAGAGTAATGTATAAGAAATATAATAACTGATTTAAGAACTTTCAAAATAAGTAGTTGCATTCTTATATACTCTTTTACTCTTTACTCTTTTACTTGCTTCAGTCATTTGACTGCAGCCATGCTGGAACACCACCTTTAGTCGAGCAAATTGACCCCAGGACTTATTCTTTGGAAGCCTAGTACTTATTCTATTAGTCTCTTTTTGCCAAACCGCTAAGTTACGGGGACGTAAACACACCAGCATCGGTTGTCAAGCGATGGTGGGGGGACGTAAACACAGACACACAAACACACATACATATATACATATATATACATATATACGATGGGCTTCTTTCAGTTTCCACCTACCAAATCCACTCACAAAGCGTTGGTCAGCCCGAGGCCATAGTAGAAGACACTTGCCCAAGTTGCCATGCAGTAGGACTGAACCTGGAACCTCATGGTTGGAAAGCAAGCTACTTACCACACAGCCCTCCTGTGCCTATGTCAATGATTCTTCCAGCTTGTAAATGTTAGAAATGTACTATTATTCTTTATTGTTGTGTATAAAAGAAAAAGAGAACAAAAAACATGTTTAAAATAAGTTTTGGTGAATGAAAGAGCTTTGATTGCAAGAAGAGCAACTGGCCATAATAATGTGTCTCAGTTATCTACCATGCAAGACATGCTAGCATAAAAAAAGAAATGCTAAACAAATGAACAAATAGGTGCAAGAGTGGCTGTGTGGTAAGAAGCTTTCTTCCCAACCACATGGTTCCGGGTTTAGTCCCACTGCGTGGCACCTTGGGCAAATGTCTTCTATTGTAGCCTTGGGCCAGCCAAAGCCTTGTGAGTCGATTTGGTAGATGGAAACTGAAAGAAACCCATCGTATATATATATATAATATGTATGTATATAATTGTTATTTGTGTTTGTTTGACCCCCACCATTGCTTGACAATCGATGTTGGTGTGTTATATCCCCGTCATTTAGCAGTTTGGCAAAAAAAAAAAGAGACCGATAGGATAAGTACTAGGCTTACAAATAATAAACCCTGGGGTCAATTTGTTTGGCTAAATGAGGTGCTCCAGCATGGCCACAGCCAAATGACTGAAACATGTAAAAGAATAAAGAAATAAATAACAATTTCTTTTCTTTTGATAAATATTTATCCAGTGTCATTTGAATAACATTTTTTTTTTATTTTCTTATCTTTCTCTTTATCAAAGTTTCAATTAACCTACATATATCTATTATTAAGGTTGATATCAATTATTAAATACATGAACTTTTTAAATTCATAAATATTGCGTCATTTATTCTTCATATTCTTCAACCTTTTGACTTCCTCCTGCTTTCTATTACCAACACTTGGCTCAGATAAATAAATTTATGATAAATTATTTCTTTGAAATCAGATTCATGGAAACCATAAATATCTATATCATTTACTTTTAAGTTATCTTTTGACACTTAGCAATCCTTGTTATTAGTTTTCTTTCCTCAATGAAAATTTTTTTTTAATTCTTTCTTCTCTCTATTAATCTTGCGTAATATCAGCAGTCAATATTTGTAGCCACAGCAAGGCAGTGAGCTGGCAGAGATGTTAGCACGTGGGGCAAAATGCATAGTGGTAATTTAGTCTGCTTTTATGTTCTGAGTTCAAATTCTGCTGAGGTCAGCTTTGCCTTTCATCCTTTTGGTGTTGATAAATTAAGTACCTGAAAGGATGAAAGGCAAAGTCAGCCTCGGTGGAATTTGAACTCAGAACGTAAAGACAGATGGAATATTGCTCAGCATTTCGCAGAACATGCTAATGTTTCTGCCACCTCACCACCTTATAAATCATAATATTGCTTCTATTCTTTGTTTGTTGCATACATGAAGTTGATACAGCTTTACCTTGTTTCCTTGTAATCTCTTCTTGTTTTTATAGCTGTTTACACTCTTTTATTATCTCTTATTTTTTAACAAACAAAACTTTTCTTATCAGCCTTTCTTTTACATCCACCGTTATTAAGGTTAGATTACATATTGTATTTTCTTATATATTGGTTTCAAATGTTGGTACAAGGTCAGCAAGTTCGCGGGGAGAGGTTAAATTACTTACATCCTCACCAGTACTCACCTGGTATTTATTTCATCGACCCAGGAATGAATAAAAGGCAAAGTTGACTTTGGCAGAATTTGAACTCAGAACATAGAGACAAATGAGATGCCTTTTGCCCAGGGTGTTAATGATTCTACCAGTCAGGCATTGGGATTCATTGTTATTGACTGTCCCCTGATCCCAAATTTCTGGCCTCGTTCTGATATTAGAAGTGCTTATTACTTTGTTGTTTATACTTTATAAAATTCATGGCCTTGTACCATTGCTTGAATTTCTTCTTTATCATTAATAATATAATAATAATAATTATTATTATTATTTATCAAAGTAGTAGTGTTGGGACTAGTAATTGTAGTAGTAGTGATATTTGCCAATATATATTGTCTCCTATTGTCCATTAAAAAAAGGCAATTTTTCAGTATATTTTTTCCTTCTTTTTTATCTAATTTTTGAAGAGGGGTAGGTAAGATATTTTGTTCTTGAAGTGTTTCTATACATTTTTTTCAATTCTTGTTTGTTAGTTGTGATTTATTATTATTGCTCCAACTGTTGTTGCTGTTGTTGTTGACCAGTGTACGAATAACCATCCGAAGCGTAAAAAATTAATTGTCCATAAAGAAATTTTTTTTGTTATGTTTAATTTTTTTTTTTTTGTTTTGTCTAGATGTTTACTAGCAAATAAATAAAAAAGTGGTTTAAAATGTTAATATGGTAATTAAACATAGCCAAACATTTCAGGGTATGTGCCATTCTGTCAGAATGTCACCAATGTCATAGAAATAGTAAACTCATTAAAGAATTACAATTTTTGTTTGCTTATTTAATATGTGTGCATGTGTGTGTTACTGAAAATAAATAATTATAAAATAGTTTGACATAGAGGTCAGGTGGCAAGCTACTAAATCATTCATAGTGAGCTTAGAGGGGAACATCAAGGTGTGTTGAGACCATGCTGAGGAAATACTTAATTTAAATGAAGAACATCTGGGCTCCCCAACCTCTTCCTGAAGCTTAGATACAGGACCTTCATGGCAGTTAATGAGACAAACCTTCTTTATGGGTTGAAACATGAACCCTTACATGGTCCATAGCCAAGTGGCTTGATGGCTGCAACACTCAAACACTGTGGATAACTCTCAAAGTCAGCTCCATGCTGAAAATGACTAATGACCAACTTTCTGGTGCTCCTTCTTGAGTAGAGCAACAAGGTAACACACATGCTCATTTGTCAGAACAATGAAGACCATCAATTCATCCTTATAGACGTCTGATGACTATCACGATGACTTTATTTTAAGTAGTGAAGAGCTGCACACTATCAGTCTTACTCTCTCATCTGTAACCATCTTCAATCCAGGGGTAAGATCACAAGGGATGGAGACAGATGTCTGTGATGGCATGGACTCGTGGAATGTAAGGAGGATGAATGTTGAATTAAAAAGTGACACATACTGAAAATGAATAGTAGTGATGGAAGATGGAGACAAGGTAGACTAGAAATGGAGTGTTGAAAACCGATCTCAAGATTTTGCAATCCATTGGAGAGATGACAAGAGACATATTGGTTGGTGATTGCCAATGTTGTAGATGCTGGAGAACACCTTTTGAAAGAAGACACGGCCGTCTGTACAAGTATGGTAGATGATAAGTAACGAAAATAGTGGTAGAGATGTAGATTGAAATATATCTAATGCTTAGTCTGTGGAGGCGCAATGGCCCAGTAGTTAGGGCAGCGGACTCGCGGTCATAGGGTTGCGGTTTCGATTCCCAGACCGGTTGTTGTGAGTGTTTATTGAGCAAAAACACCTAAAGCTCCACGAGGCTCTGGCAGGGGATGGTGGCGAACCCTGCTGTACTCTTTCACCACAACTTTCTCTCACTCTTACTTCCTCTTTCTGTTGTGCCTGTAATTCAAAGGGTCAGCCTTGTCACACTGTGTCACGCTGAATATCCCCAAGAACTACGTTAAGGGTACATGTGTCTGTGAAGTGCTCAGCCACTTGCACGTTAATTTCACGAGCAGGCTGTTCTGTTGATCGGATCAACTGGAACCCTCGACGACGTTGTAAGCGACGGAGTGCCAGCAACAACAATGCTTAGTCTGCCATTGTTGCTTAGACCAAACATAGTAACCCTCTCATCTTCCTACCACTCACTTCCCTGTTGTCTTTATCTTTATCACTCACTCAAGTATCATTTATGCTGTCCTTTGGTACAGGACTTGTCTATTTTCTATTCTCTTTATCATCACTTTTATCACTTTGGGCTGTGTTGAAGGAAATTATATTAGACCAATATTGGCAAGCGAGCCGAAACATGGGGTCGCAACAGCATTTCAGTCATATCAAGAACATGACAATCTCCATTGTGCCAGAACCATGGCAATGAACTCAGTACACAGTGGAAAGTCATAGGTTTTAGGATGGGTATCCAGCCAGAGAAACCAAACAAGAAATGGAACAAAGGAGTGAAACATGGTTCTCTGACCCATTTAGGTAAGCAGTTCCTTTCAATATGGACCAAGTCTGACTGGAGTAAGCTATGCAACTTACGCTAGCATGTAAGCATGTAAAGAAAATATAAAATGATGAAGATGATGATGATATATAAACGTATATGTATGTATATATATATATATATTTGTGTGTGTTTATGTAACTATATCCATATGTATGTATATCTTTATACACAAATGTATATATTTGTGTATTTGTAAATATAAATGTGCACATGCATACACACACACATATACACACACATATACACACGTCTATATACACACTTATGAACACAGGTTTTGTTGTTTCATACATCATTATATATTAATATCTACAGCACTGTTGGCCTTATGGCAACTAAAGAAATTATTATTATGATTATTAGCTATTATCATTTTAGTTTGGTTATAGAAATACTGGGTGACTGCAGGAACTGTATTTTGAACGATAAGAAACAAAACCTTCCTCAATCGTGATTTTTTTTTATCCTTCATGCTTTTCTTTTTCTGCATTATCTACATTAGAAGCATCTAGTGCATTTGTGTATGTATAATGTTTGTTTGTTTTCCAGTAAGCTTTTGATTTGTTTTTCTTCCTACCTACTTACTGATCTTCTTCATGCATTGCAAAGTTAGCTTCAGAATTATTTTACTTCTTTCATATAAACAGACACACATACAAAATCGACCATGTACATATGCGATATTTACAAACACATCAATGCATTCACAAACTCCTATATATATATATATATGTATATATAAATATATATGTGTTCGTGTGTATATATACATGTAGATGTATATATGTATATATGTACATACAAATATGTATATATATATCTATATATATATATATTCCCACCTGTCACTCTCTCTCTCTCTTTCTGTATATATCTATGATATATCTAAGTATATGTGTATATATATATATATATATATATATATATATATATATATATATATATATATAGCAGTACATATATATGGTACTTATTTGCACATACATGCATGTACTCATACACACACATACACATACACACACAAACAAACACACCCACACATACAAACACACATACACAGATATAGAGATAGATAGATAGATGTATACATACATACATACATACATACATACATACATACATACATACATACATACACACATACATGCATACATACATACATACACACATACATGCATACATGCATATCTAGTCCATTAATCAATGAAACATGTCCAACCTTTTGATCTCTCCAAATTTCTCTTGATGAATCAATGATAGATCCATACACAGGTCTGGATATCTATGAAAGAAGCCCTCTAGTCAACGGTCTTTAGTTATCATCAACTTTTTTATGTCAGTGTTTCTGATTTACTTTTCTTTACAATATCTATATACACATGTATTTGTTTATCTGTTTTTGTACACGCTCACAGACACTCGAAAACATATATGAATATATGGTTTATTTATTTACATATATATTTTATATGCATTATTACATATATATCTGTGTGTGTGTGTGTATGTGCGCATACACACATATGTTATGTGTATGTGTGTGTGTGTATACATACATATATACATTTATATATATGTATGTATATATATATATATATAGATATATATACATATATATATATATGTATATATGTTGATATATATATATATATATATATATATATATATATATATATATATATATAGACATATAGATAGATAGATAGATAGATAGATATACATATATATGTATATGTATATATCTCTTCTCTCTCTCTCTCTCTCTCTCTCTCTCTATATATATATATATATATATATATATATATATATATATATATATATATATATATATATTGTGTACTATTCCGCGATGTATATATTTGAGTGCCTGATGGTGTGACTAAATATAATATACATATGTTTCTTTGTATGAGTGATCATATCTATATATCTATATATTGACACACGTAAATATACACGCATATTTTTTGCATGAATGCATATACATTTACATGCTTTCCTTAATCAAAGAATGCTACAACAGTAAAATTGTCTGTACAATACACAAGCAAGCACATACATCTACCCCTATGCGCAAACACTTGATCATCTATATGTATTGACATGACTTATAGCATGCGTAAGATATATAAAGATGTACATACAGACACACATAGATATACATATAGATGCATACATATATACATACATACCTACTGTCTGTCTGTTTGTCCATTTTTCTTTAGCTAAGTCTATGCTAATATATTCATGTGTATGTGTGTGCTTATGTTGCTATTCATGTTAACATATACAAAACAATTTAGCATTTTGCACATCTATGTTTGTACATGATGTTGAAAACTCACACACATACAGACATATGCATTTGCAGATACATACAAATAAATCATGACTGCACACACATACAACTAAATCATCCTCATCACTCGCACACATGCACACATACACACATACACTCTATGATTAAGAAATTTGGACAGTGATGCACTGACAATATCTGTTACGGTCCATATGATGTTTATTTCAGTGAAAGTTCTCTTCAGCTGAATCATGTCTCAACTTGTAGATGTTGATGTATGCAGCCATTATTTACAGATAGCCATTTCATATAACTTGTGAACTAAAGTGTTGGCAGTCATTGGTAAATAAATGAGGGAGGCAATCCTATGTGGTGGCAGAATCATTAGCACATTGGGCAAAATGTTTAGTGGTATTTCATCTGCCGTTATGATCTGAGTTCAAATTCTGCTGAGGTCGACCTTTGCCTTTCATCCTTTCGTTGTTGATTAAATAAGTGTCAGTTATGCACTGGGGTCGATGTAACTGACTTAATCTTTTTGTCTGTCCTTGTTTGTCCCTTCTATGTTTATCCCCCTGTGGGCAATAAAGAAAGAACTCCTCTGTGGTGGTTCAAAATACTTGAAATAACAGTGAAATCTCCCTTGAATCACAATCTACTGCATTGAAAGCAGATGGATACATTGGACAACATGGTCCTGGATGGCCCTGACACTCTGTCAGTTACGATGACAAGGGTTCTAGTTGATCGGGTCAAGTGAACAGCCTGTTCATAAAATTAACATGCAAGTGGCTGAGCACTCCACAGACATGTGTATCCTTAACATAGCTCTCAGGGAGATTCAGCATGACACAGAGCGTGACAAGGCTGGCCATTTTAAATACAGGTACTACTCATTTTAGCCAGCTGAATGAGCTGGAGCAACATGAAATAAAATGTCTTGGTCAAGGACACAACGCACTGCTGGGAATTGAACTCACAACTTTGTGCTCTCCTTAGACTCTCATTTTCTTGATTCTCTGTCCGTATTATCTTATACACTTCTTCATGTATCTTGGCAGTGCACAACCACTTCATTACTGCCATCTTTGCCTTCTTTCCAGCTTCTCTCATCCACTCCTATGTATCTCCTCCGTAGCATATCACCTTTACCTATCCTATCATATTTTAGCCACTTAATAAAGTCACCTGTCTATCTGCTACAAGCCCATTCAGTTGAGGGATCCTTTTCTTTGTCTTGCAAGTTACTAAATGACCTCATGAGCACCTGTATCATGAAAAAGCACCTAGTCTACTCTATGCAGGGGCTGGTACTAGGAAGGGTACCTAGCTGTAGAAACCATGCTAAAGAAAACATTGGAGCTTGATGCAGTCCTCCGGCTTATTGAATTTATGCCAGTATAGATGATGTGCATTAAACGACGATGGTGATACACACACACACACACACACTTACATTCACACACACACATATATGTATATATGTTAGTTTGTGTGTAGGTGTGTGTTAATTCATACCATTCTATTCTAAAGTGTAATGTTTCCCTCTGTTTTTATTATCATCACCAAAAATCACTGGCTGCTGTACAAACAGGAATTCATTCCCAATTAGACTTGTCAGTTTTTAGAATTTATAGAAACTTGTGCAATCAAGTCTGAAGCTCTTGAGTTATCTCAGTCTGGAGGAAGATGGCATGGAAAATTCTAAAGCCAATGAACAGCAGTAAATTCAGGGAAGTACTACTTGAAGCATTTGACAGGTAAGAGAAGATGGAAACTTACAACATGAAGAGAAAAGTAAAAGTTTCTATAAGAAAACTTGCTGGGGGTAAAGTCTGTTGGTTGGGGCAAGCTTCCACCAGATGAAAGATAGACATGGTGGTGGAATAGTTCTGTAGACACAACCATCAAGGCCTGGAAAGAATAAAAGAATGAAGGCTGCAGAGAACAATATGAAGTAACTAGAAGAGATGCTAAATATCAGATGCACTTAGCAAGAGGAAATGCAAAACAGGAAAAAGTTTGCCAATATCCTGCAGAATGAGGATCAAAAGAATGTGATGTTTTGGATTGCTACAGAGGACTGAGTGATTTGGGAGACATGTTCAAAATTATAATAGTCCCCTTGCCTTTGCAAATGCTGAAAAATGTCAAGAAAGTATTATAACTAGATGTTGCTAAAGAAAGAAGAAGAAAGTCTAACCCAAGAAGACTTATTACAGGGACTGGACGTTATGTTGATGACCTAGTTCTAATAGCCATTGCAGATTTACAGAAGAAACTTAATGGTAACAAAACAGAATGAAGAAGCCTTAAAATAAACTTAGTAAATACCAAAGTTTCAAAAATGAAGAATGATGAGTTCTTGCTAAAATCAGAGAATAAGTTTTACTTGATATCTAGAAAAGGAGTATGTCAAGATGCTGTATTGTACCCAGCATAAACTATGGAGTATCAAAGAGGTCTGGTAGGATCATAAACAGAGTGAAGGTTGACTACGTGGCAGATGTACAGGAAGAGTTTGTAGTAAGGATACACGTGAAATAAACTCCTTCACATAAATGAAATGCTCCCTTGAAAAAAAATAGATACAATAAGAGGAATCAAATGAACTGTGCTGTCATAGGACACATATGGAGGAAGGTAGCTACGTGAGGAGTGCTGAAATAATATTTCTGGCTTTAAGAGTGACATGAGAGGCCTGGTAGGAGGCCCAAACTTCTAAGTTCTTTTAGAGGGCTTAGAAAAACTGAAGTATCACTGCAATAAGTGTGTGAATCTGAGAGAAGAATATGTTGTCTAAAATAATAATTAACTGATGCTCCTGTATCTTCTTTAGCCCAAAGCCAGTAACTTTTCAGCATGAAGCAAATACAGTGAATGAAGCCGGTGACACAGGAAAAGCAGCCACTACACTCTTGGAGTAGCTAGCTTTACCAGGTCAGATTGGAGCCTAGTGCAGCTGCTGGCTCTTCAGACCTCAGTCAACCCCCCCCCCCCATACCAGCATGGGAAACGGACTTTAAACAATGATGATGGTGATGATGATGATGACGATGATGACAATGATGACGATGATGATAATGATGATGATGGTGATGATGATGATGATGATATATATATATATATAGGTGCAGGAGTAGCTGTGTGGTAAGTAGCTTGCTTACCAACCACATAGTTCCGGGTTCAGTTCCACCACATGACACCTTGGGCAAGTGTCTTCTACTATAGCCTCGGGCCGACCAAAGCCTTGTGAGTGGATTTGGTAGATGGAAACTGAAAGAAGCCTGTCGTATATATATATATATATATATATATATATATATATATATATATGTATATATAAAATATTATTATTATTATTATTATTATATATATGTATATGTTTGTGTGTCTTTATTTGTCCTTCCAACATAGCTTGACAACCGATGCTGGTGTGTTTACGTCACCGTCACTTAGCAGTTCGGCAATAGACACTGATAGAATAAGTACTAGGCTTACAAAGAATAAGTCCTGGGGTTGATTTGCTCGACTAAAGGTGGTGCTCAAGCATGGTCGCAGTCAAATGACTGAAGCAAATAAAAGAATAAAGAATATATATAAAAGTATGCATGAGTATTCATACACATGTATATATCTGCATGTTTGTATACATGTAAGGAAATCCTGCATGCAGTCACACTGTGTAGTATTTTAGACAAACGTCATTCTTGATATCTTCTGTTTGACCCATAATTTGCAAGTATGATATTGAATAGAATGAAATTATGGAGGAGCTCAGGGATGGCATTTACCTGTAAATCGAAGGTACAGCCTCGACATAAGCTGTCTCACACTGATTTTGCCTGAGAATTATTTTAAGCACACATGTGTTTCTGGAATGCTCAGCCACTTACATAATAATTCAATGAGCTGATAATTCAGTTGATCAAACAACCGAATCCTCATCTTTGAAACCAATGGATGTTCATCCGCATAGTTCCGAGCATATGCACGCAAACAGTGACAGACAGACATACACAAGCACACACATACATTCATACACACATATACACAACATGCATGCATGCATGCACACACATGGACAGATCGCACTTTGGTTTGACAAATGAGGATTCCAGTTATTCAAATAATGGATGTACTTACACATTGTATTATAGTGTGAGTGAGCAACTCCTTGATATTTGCATCATTAACATAAGCATATATGTCTCTCTCTCTCTCTCTCTCTCTCTCTCTCTCTCTCAATCTTTCTCTCTCTCTCTCTCTCTCTCAATCTTTCTCTCTCCCTCTCTCTCTCTCTACATATATATATATACATATATACACACATACACATATATACATATACATATACATATATATACACATACATACATACATACATACATATATATATACATATACATACATACACACACACACACACATATATATATAGGTGCAGGAGTAGCTGTGTGGCAAGTAGCTTGCTTACCAACCACATGGTTCTGGGTTCAGTCCCACTGTGTGGCACTTTGGGCAAGTGTTTTCTACTATAGCCTCGGGCTGACTAAAGCCTTGTGAGTGGATTTGGTTGAAGGAAACTGAAAGAAGCCCATCATATATATGTGTGTGTGTGTGTGTTTGTATGTATATGTTTGTGTGTCTGTGCATGCCCCCCACCATTATTACTTGACAACCAATGTTGATGTGTTTACATACCTGTAACTTAGTGGTTCGGCAAAAGAGACTGATAGAATAAGTACTAGGCTTACAAAGAATAAGTCCTGGGGCTGATTTGTTCAGCTAAAAGCTGGTGCTCCAGCATGGCTGCAGTCAAATGGCTGAAACAAACATGAGAATAAAAGAATACTTATACACACACACACACACACACACACACACACACACACACACATATATATATGTGTGTCAAAATAAGCACCAAAGATATCCAGAGGTAATGCAGTCTGATCGTTTCATGCAACTCCATTTAATTGAACAATGCAATCATTACATCAATTTTAAATGCAGAGCAAGCCTCAGCTGCACAAAGACATAGAATTTAATTAAATTAAAACAGATGGACACATTAGTTTAATTATACCTAAAATCTCCAAGAAGTTAAGGAGACTCCAGCATAGAAGCTATATACATACATACACACACACACACACATATATATACATATATATATATTTCCATATATAAATATATATATATATGTACTGCATAACAAAAACCATTACATATATATATATATATATATATATATATATATATATATATATATATATATATATATATATATATATATATATATATATATGTAATGGTTTTTGTTAAGCAGTGTTGAATTTTTACAATTCTGTAAATAATAATAGTAGTATTTTATAAGCTTATAGCTTATAAGTGATCACCATGCAATAACTAAAAAAATGTCTAATATATATGTACATACACAAATATATATATATATATATATATATATATATATATATATATATATATATATATATATATATATATATACGATCATGTATATGTATTTATATATCAGATGGACACAAAAATATAAGCATGCATTCGAACATGCATACATACATTTATAGAGAAATACACACACATACACAGTTTTATATACTCACACACTTACTCATATTTATATGCAAAGAGATTAATAAAGACAGCAGTTTTTTTTGTTTTTTGTTTTTTTGTCAGTATAAAATAAACAATTTAAGATGAAATCACTTTGATTCAGCACACTTCTAATCAGGAAAATTCAGTTCCTGTCTCCTTTCTGTACTTTGCCACCTTTTTGGATCTTCTTTATAGATTGTGTAAAGATTTTTCTATTGTTTGTCTATAAATTAACGCATGTTAATTAGTGTGGTATCGTTTTTGCTCCTGCTATTTATATTCTTTATCTTTAGAAAAGTGTTTTACTTGTGTGTTTACATATGTGTTAGTAATATTAGTAGACAAAAGCATAAAGAAATCATGACATGGTCGTGATGTTTGCTTTATTGTTGGTAAAATTTCAAAGAGGTAAAATTTCTGTTATAGAGGTGAAAAGAGATAGGAAGAAAGTAAATAGATGAAACAAAAGACAATTAAATGAAAGAAGTAAATGATGATGAAATAGAAAAGAGAGACATTATCAAAAAAGAATGCTGAGAATGTAATGTGTGGGAGTGAGAGAGAGAGAGAGAGAGAGAGAAATACGTTGATGATAGGATGGCAGGAGAAGACGAAGACAGTGGAATGGAAGTTTCATATAATATGAATAAAGAAAGAAGTGAACTGAGAAAATGGACAACATATTGGAGAAATTACAGTGGACATAGAGAAGTGGACAATACAAATGGCAAGAGAAATGAAAGAAAGGAAGGGAAAAGTTAGGAGGTGGGGAAAAGATTGAAAACTAACTAATGGATAAAAGCAGACGACAGGGAAATGGAAAAAAAACTGAAGACAACAGAGATGTTTGGGACAGAAGCGAACAGAAAACTGTATAAGACTATTCAAACAAAAGGTCTATGGAAGTAAATATTTACTGTGATTGCTGTCTGAATACTGTAATCTGGTTCTTCTATTAACCAAAGTTTTACAATTGTTTCATCTCTGAAGAGAGATTCATTGATAAAACAATGTTTAGCTGGGATAATGCCTGTTTCTCTTCGATTCTTGTTTCCTTTCTAGTGCTAATTTGCCTGGATTACGAGATGTTCATTGTTCTTTCAATCACAGGTTTCTGTTACATAACACAAGTTAAACTGCATTGAACTATGTAAATATTGCAGTCAGTCACAGTTGGTTGTAAGAGAAGACTAAATTTCTACATGCATAAACCATATTACTGATTATCTCAATACCTTCACAAGATATATTCAATATACATACATACATATATATATATATATGTATATATATATATATATATATATATATATATATATATATATATATATATATATATATATATATATATATATATGTATATATGTATGCATATTTCTGTATATATATATGCATGTATATGTATCTATGTGTGTGTGTGCATATATATGCATGTACAAATATGTATACATATATATCTGCGTGTGCATGTATGTGTGTGTGTATATTTATATATATATATATATATATATATATATATATATATGTGTGTGTGTGTATTTATATATATCTGTGTGTGTGTGTATGTGTGTATATGTATATATATATATATATATATATATATATATATATATATATATATATATATATATGTATGTATGTATCGATATAGATATTGAAGGTATATATTTAGAATCGAATCACTCATAATATGTCACTAAGGCAATGGAGTGACAGAAATGACAGAACTGAAAACTAAATGATTTACAGTATTTAGTTTCATTCTTATGAGTTCTGGGTTCAAATCCCATTGGAATTATCTTTGTCTTTCATCTTTCCATAACTAGTAAGCATGTTCAGGGGGTGAATTTAATTGACTACAATCCTTCTACATTACAAATTTATGGCCTTTGAAGCCAGTGTTAGAAATCATTATTATTAGACAGTGCCTTTGATTCCACTTGAGGGATTTTGATGCACAAAGCAGATCAAGCATTATAAAAGGATGTATATAGATGATCAGAATTTAAAAGTTGAGGTAATTCAAAATCAGTGTGGTATATGATTGATTAGGATGTAGTAATCAGTCTGTAGTTGACCTTACAACAGGCATTTTGACATTTCTCCTTTAAACTAAACACATTTCTTTACAAATCACATATTAATACATTTAAAGATATTTCTAAACAACAACAACCACAATAATACTAGCCATTTTCTTGAATAATATCTCTCAAAATTCTTGGCTTGTAACATAATATAAGCGAGATTGTAATATAGTATAAGGTTACAAAGGTTGGAGAAAATTTAATCTGTGATCTAGGTAAAATTGTCAATCATACCTGTTTCTCTACTTGTTGTATTTATTGTTATTTAACACTTGATTGAGAAAACTGATGACGATGATGATGATGATAACGACGACGACGACGATGACACCGATCGTGATGACGATGATGACGATGACGATGATTATCGTCCTCATGTCATCATCATCATCGTTTTAATGTCATTATTTTGATGTCTGCACGTCCATCAATGCAGTGGTCAGAAGGGACTCATTGAGGCAGAATTTCTACAGCTGCCTTCGATTTCTGTAATCAGATCCCCAACTGTTTCAAAGCAATGTAACAGAAACACATATATGCACACACATGCACACACACAAACACAAATACACACATGAATATATAACATTTAAACTCATATACATACACATATAGGTATATTTATACATATATATATGTACATATATATATGTGTGTGTATATATATGTATGTATATACACACACACACACACACACACACACACACACACACACACACACACATATATATATATCAAGCAATAATCTAGGAGCTCTGCATTGGCAAGACTTGAAGAATTACACAAAAAGTGAAAGGGGTACAGTAATTATATAAATGTGTGAATCTATAATATAAATCCCATGCTCTGTGTATGTGTGAAAGATTATAGTGGCAGTATTTCTCAAATGATTTTCTCCAAACTGGGAACATACATTACTTATGTTCCAGGGATGGTTTTATACTCTTAAAATGTTTCACACAATGAGTAACGGGCCCCTCGGGGGCAGACAACTCCCGTTTCTGGGTTACGCGGATAAGGGAGATAACACTTTGCGAGCTAACTTTCAAAAATTTATTGTCTCCCCTACATTCATTGGTCATCAAAAAATATTACATTTTATATTAGGTTCACGTCTATGAATGCTTTTAAAAATATTTACTTCCGGTTTTCTAGCGTCAGTGATGTCTATATCTCTCTATCCATCTCTATCTATCTCTATCTCTCTATATCTCTTTATCTATATCCCTTTATCCATCTCTATCTCTATATCCATCCATCTTTCTGTATCTGTCTATATCTTATTTATCTATCTATCTATATCTATCTTATTGTCTAAGAAGTTAGCTCTCTCCCTCTCTATATATATCTCACTCACTCACTCTCTATTGCTTTCACTTTCATTTTTCAGATGCTATTGTTTTCACTTTAATTTCAATCCCTATTGTTTTCACTGTTAGTTTTCAATCGCTATTTACTAACAACAATGACAAATTACTAACAGGACGAAGTTCACAATTACTGATGAAGGTAATTTCATACATAATTTACTGACAGAAGTAATGTCATAAATTTTACTTCAATCGGTACACTTTGTTAAATTTGCCATCAAATTTCTTATTTACTTTTGCAGCGTTTTGTGTTTTTTTTTTATTCTTGACAGAATCGCTGACAAAATTAACTTCCAAATTTCACCTAAATCCGTACACTTAGTTAATTTACTTTCTGCCCATCGTCTTAAGAAATATAATCTCCGTTACCCAGTTATTTTCATTATTTACGATCTTCTGCACCTGTGTATTTCTCTATATGTATATAACCATGCCTAGAAGGAAAGTGTCAAATTTGTCTACAACGTCAAGGTTAGCCAAAAGAATGTCTCTGTCCAGGGAAAGAGAGAAAGCTGCAGAAAGGGAAGCATACCAAGAAACGAACAGCTTGTGCACTTCAAAAGCCAGAGCACCTCAAAGTGATGAACTGAGACATGCACAGCTGACAAGGAACAGGATCTCCACTGCTGAATGAAGAGCAGTTGCAACAGCTCAAAGAAACAACTTCTATGAAGCAGCTTTCAATTCTGATCCAGCAGTTCATTATGCAGATGACACTAAAGTTTCCATTATTGCAATGACGACTGAGTGCAAACATTGTAAAGCAAGGAAGTGGCCTGGAGAGACATCTGCAATGGTGGAAAGATTAAACTCCCTGCAATCCCACAACCTCCAGAGCCATTGAAGAAATTGTTGTCATCAACTGACTAAGATTCCAAGCATTTCCAAAACAAAATTAGACAATGCAACGCTGCACTACAGATGACACAATTTGGAGCCACAAGAGATTTAACTGAGCCAGGATTCATGCAAACTACATCAGATAGTGGGACCCTGGGGCTCTGATTTAAGGGTTTCAGGAGTGTGGAACTACCTCTTAGCCACTATTGTTCCCAGGTCTTCTCTGGCCTGGAGTGGTAGTACCTGTAAGGGTCCCAGCTATGGGTTAACAAGCAGACCCCACTGCAACTGAGAGTGGGGTTCGGTAGAATGCAGTCACCTTATTCTCTGTGTGGTGTAAGAGGTAACTAAAAGGGGCAGGAGTGAGGGGAATGGGAAACCTCTCAAGAGAACCTGCGACTGGAAATGGGCATGACAGAAGTGTGTTAGTGTAATATGTTTGTGCATAGAAGTGTGCAAAAGTGGAAGTATAGTAGTATTGGTTAGTAAAAATATAGAATACTGGTTTGTGTGCAATCATTAGACAAGCAGTGTGCAAGTGTATGTAAGGATGTAAGAGCAGGTGTGACTATGAGGGAATGAATATATTGATGTTGCATGTGGAATAATAAGAATAATGTGGAAGTTGTTACTGGTGTGTCTGCAAGCATATAAGATAAGTACATAGGGGTATAAAAGGCATTTTAACAAAGAGGGAAGGTTTAACCTAAAATTTGAAAAGAAAGGAAAAACAAATGAATTAAGTGAAGAGAAGAATAGAAAGAAGAAAGGTCAAAGAAATTGGTACAAATTCCACAACAGAATAAAAGGTCTGGAGAGTTGGCATAGCATATCCAAAGGGTGTAAGGAACAGGTAAAATCCTCAAAGGAGAAGCAATAGTTATAATGAAGTAGCAGTTAAATCTACAGATAGTAAATAACTACGATGAATGGGTGAAAAGGCAACCATAATACATGTGGTATAGAAAGTGAATAGCAGCCAAACTGAGAGGATAAGTAGGAGGGAAGAAAAAAGGTGTGATTCAAATTTGTCAGCCAAACTGGAATTGTGGCAAAAGCATACAGGATTCAGAGGAGGGCTGGTCCTTTGATTTGTATCACAGGCTTACAGGTGTGTGTACTTCTGTAAATGTCATGTGAACCCTTACCTTATGATCAAGTGTAAGCTTGATAGAACAGATAACTAGAAGAATAAACTAGCAGAAGGCGATGGGTAACTATAGCTATGACTTTATTTTTCCTCCAAGAAAATTCATGAATCTTCATATTTTGGACACAGGCCTATAATAGTACCTGATAACAGAAAGACATGGTAGAAATGCATCAATACTAACTAGGGATTCCATCATCTTTCACACACCAGCAACAGTAGCATCATTATAACCAGCATTCAATAGCACTGCTCTGTCACTGAATGATTACCACTGAGCACATCAGCTGAATATAACTCTAATTACTGTTCCAATATATCTGGGATTTATGTGTATATATATACATATATATGTGTGTGTGTGTGTGTGTGTGTGTGTGTGTGTGTGTGTGTGTGTGTGTTTCATTTAAAAAGACCATGAAGAATCAAGGCATATGAATGTGAAGCATACCACTAATTGGTTTGACAGAATTCCACAGAACAGTCAATGAAGTGATCCATTATCACAGTAGAAGACATCAATGCTGTTAAACCTCTGCTGTTAGGTAAAATGGAATCCGAATAATATATAAAGTATTTCATGAAGAAATACTATATATATATATATATATATATATATATATATATATATATATATATATATATATATATATATATATATTAATAAAATACAGGGTAGCAAAGAAAATTTTACAAATTTTATTTTACCACCAGTGGTCTAGCGAGGGTAAAAAAACAGTCAATAGACTATGTATTATTCATTTAAAATACAGAGATGCCTGTAATAGGACATCTAACCCGCTATATATATATATATATATATATATATATAATACAAAGAATATATATACATGTATACACACATATATGTACATACTTACATCTACATGTGTATATATATATATATACATATCAGGGTACAGGACGTTAGAACAATGAACTACAGACAACAGAACGATCACATAGGAAAACGGAAAGCCACTTGGAATATTTCTTCATGAGCTGCCTCTATTCTAACCTGACGTTTCGAAGATAAGACAGAACGTACTCTAGAATAGTCTCTTCCTGAGTAGTGGATCAACCCACTACACAGAGGATTCCAAGGTGGCAAACATATATATATATATATATATATATATATATGTATATATACATATACATATACATACATACATACATACATACACACACACACATATATATATATGTATGTATGCATGTATATATATATATATATATATATATATATATATATATATATATATTGTGCCTCTCTATATAGAGAGAGACACAAAACAAAATGGACAAAATGAATGGATTTCTGAGTGTTGCTACAATTGTTTCATGATAATATAATTATTTAGGTTTATGGTTACATCAAAATAAAATCTCCTAATGAAACAATTGTTGCAACTCTCAGAAATCCATTCATTTATTTTGTGTGTGTGTGTGTGTGTGGATAGAGAGTTATATAGATATATTTTCATTTTCATTTCTAGCAATTCATATGCAAATACTTAAAATCTGTTAAAGCATTCATGCATAACATGCCATCTAAACAGACATAGAACAGATGTAGACATAAAAATATTCAGACAAGGAAAATTTGTCCATAACTTGCATCATAATTTCAAACCCCAGTGTCTTTATAATGTCAGAAATATATTGGAATGAAATAAGCGTTTCAGTGTTTATTTCTCCATGATCAATTTTTCATAAAAGGCACCCATCATGACAGTAATGAAAACAAGAAGTATATCTCCTCATATCAGGAGCCATTGTTGTGAGATCTTTATAGGACTTGGTGACAGGCGAATCACAAAGATATGGGATATATCTATATTACACAATGACTCAAATTGTGGATATCTCTGCGTGTATATTTTGTACTTGTGTGTTAAAGTAGTGTGAACATATCTGTGTATAAGAAAGAGAGGATGTGTGTCAATGAGAAGAGGTAGGAAGAAAGAAAGAAAGAAATGGTAAGAGTATGTGTGTATGGTTATGTAAATATGAGCTGTCAATGTTTATGATAGCATGTCTTCATATGTATTAATATATATATATATATATATATACACATACATATATATATGCATATATATGTATATATATACATATATATATATATATATATATATATATATATATATATATATATATATAGGCACACACATATATATACATATGTATACACATATATATACATATATATATACATATATACATACCTATATATATACACACACACATATACGTTTATATGTTTGAGGTATACAAGTTTGCATGTTTTGTGTTGACATGCTATCTGTCTTGTGCTATATACATGTGTGGATGAGTGTGTTTATGGTGCATGGAATATACATACATATGTATGCGTTGACTAGCAGCTATTTATTATGGTGTGTATGTAATATCATAATCATCAATTTGCATATATATATATATATCATTGTATGTTTTTATACACATCAATCATTATGTTTGCGTGTGAGTATATTATCTTTGTCTGTGCTTGTAGATGTATATGGTAATATGAATATATGTACTTACATATATCTTCAATATATGTTTGCATTGGTATGTTTATGTTACTGTTTTCTAAGCCCAAGTGGACATATATACTCACACAAATTCGAGGCATGACTGTTACAGATTTTCTAAGCAGAATGTATATCAAGAAGTACTTTAATCAACAAGTCCTTCCTTTCCAAAGAAGGAAAAGTGAAATTTAAGGAAGAATTTGTTGTCATTTCTAGTAGAGTGAGTATATATGTGTAGGTTGAAAATATAACTCAATATGGTTTACTCTCATGCAACAGCATACATTTCCTTGTATATTCTCTTTTACTCTCTTTTACTTGTTTCAGTCATTTGACTGCGGCCACGCTGGAGCACCGCCATTAGTCGAGCAAATCGACCCCAGGGCTTATTCTTTGGAAGCCTAGTACTTATTCTATAGGTCTCATTTGCCAAACCGCTAAGTTACAGAGATGTAAACACACCAGCATCGGTTGTCAAGCGATGTTGGGGGGAACAAACACAGACACACAAACATATACACACACTTACATATATATATATATATATATATATATATATATATATATATATATATATATATATATATATATATATACATATATACGATGGGCTTCTTTCAGTTTCCGTCTACCAAATCCACTCACAAGGCTTTGGTCAGCCCGAGGCTATAGTAGAAGACACTTGCCCAAGGTGCCATGCAGAGGGAATGAACGCAGAACCATGTGGTTAGTAAGCAAGCTACTTACCACATAACCACTCCTGCGCCTACTTGACAACCGATGCTGGTGTGTTTAAATCCCTGTAATATGAGAGAGTTCTGAAAAGTTTCTGGCTTTGAGTAAAAGAAAATACAGGAGGATCAGCTAATTGATTTTATTCAACATGTTCCACTCTCAGATTCACACATTTATTGCAGTGGAGTGGTCCTTCAGTTTTTGTAATGCCCTGTAAAAGAAATCAGAAGGTTGGCTTCCAGCTAGGCTTTTCACGATACCCTTAAAGCCAAAAACTTTCCAGAATCCCTCGTACATGTGTGTTTGTCTGTAAATGTTTGAATATGCATGCATATAAATGTGTATGTATATGTGTGTATGTATACATACATATCTACATGTATAATGTGTGCGTGGCATAGGAGTGGCTGTGTGGTAAGTAGCTTGCTTATGAACCACATGGTTCCAGGTTCAGTTCCACTGCGTGGAACCTTGGGTAAGTGTCTTCTACTATAGCCTCGGGCCAACCAAAGCCTTGTGAGTGAATTTGGTAGACGGAAACTGAAAGAAGCCCATCATATATATGCAAATATATATATATGTATGTGTATGTATATGTTTGTGTGTCTGTGTTTGTCCCCCCAGCATTGCTTTTGACAATCGATGCTGGTGTGTGTACGTCCCCGTAACTTAGTGGCTCAGTGAAAGGGACTGATAGAATAAGTTCTAGGCTTACAAAGAATAAGTCCTGGGGTCAATTTACTCGACTAAAGGTGGTGCTCCAGCATGGCCACAGTCAAATGACTGAAACAAGTAAAAGAGTAAAGAGAGTATATATATATATATATATATATATATATATATATGTATATGTCCTGTAAGGACAAATTGGGGTACCTATTTTTTATGTTCCACATGATATTTTGGCAAACTATTTGATATAATTTTTTAAGTAGAGTGGTTTGTTGCCTCTTCATTGGAAGAAGAAGAGTCATGGTAGTTTAAAGCCAGTCAACCAAGTCTAATGGACTCTTGATGATCTTTTCATATGGTAGCATCAAATCTTGGTGATAAAAGATGAGATTCTTGAAAGATCTAGGACTGGAGATTTTCTGATAATCTCTTTCCTTATGACTCTTTCCAGTACTGTGCTATTAATTTCATATTTACAAGGTTATTACAACATTATTACAGCGTTATTACCAATTCCTGTACCATGTACTTATATACCCTAAACATATTTGAACTGGTAATAACCTTGTGTTTATACACATCGCTGCTTAGCGTTGCCACTCCATCATTTCATATTGTTTTTGTTCAACATATTTGCTGTAGCCCCAATCAAGTTTTATCCAAACAACTTGTTTGTTGGACTGATTATTTGTTACCCACACAGACTTCCAGTAGCTTTCAACATAATTTTCTGGTGGAACATTTTTTTTCACATATAGAGACTGGGTTGTTTATTTAATCTCAGAAAAAAAAAAAAATCAATCTAACTATGAGATTCATATTGGGGATCTCTAGTAAACAATCTATTCAATATTTAGCATTAAAACATATAAATTTATATTTTAGTGTCTCAGCTGTGACTGTAAGTTATTATTTCAACTGATGAACTTTAGAGTTTAATGTTTTAACTTTCATGTCTCCAAACTGCTTCTCTAATTTCTGTTCTATGTGTTTATGATATTTTGTAAATATTTTGTCTGTATTATATTTCATACCTACAAGCATCCTCTTTGAAGAAATATATCTTTTTTTTTTTTTGAGTTAAAGACCCACCTGATTCAAAATGTTTACTTATAAATTGTGTAACTTCAACATTTTGCAATGAGACTGCAATATGATTACTGATACATACAATAGGAGATTTATAGTAAGGTGTATTATTTGAATGCCCCATGGATGGGTACATATTTTAGTCATTTTCGGCTCTGTATTTATGTTTCTTTGTGTGTGTATGTATGCATGCATACACATAACACTCACACTTGTGTGTGTGTGTGTGTGTGTGTGTGCCTGTGTGTGTGTGTATACAGGGTGTAGTGAATATACTGTCGTCTAAATGAAAATAACATTGATGTCTCATATTTACCAAAATTGCATAAAAATATCTTGAAATTCTAAAGAGTAAATTCCTTCAATAGAATCACAATTGGCTTCAATCATGGCTTTCGGACAACTTCGGAATCTCCTGCAACTCTTCTCAATGGTCTCATTGTTTAAGTTGGTGAATGCTATGCTACCATAATCCTTGCCTTCAGTTCATCTTTGATGTTACAAGAAGTATTGATGATCTCTGGCTCAACTGCATCCCACACATAATAATCAAGGGGATTGCAGTCTGGTAAGTTAGGTAGCCAGATGTTAGTAGTAATGTGGTCGCAGGAATTGTCTGGCAGCCATGACTGAGTTCTCCTGTTTGTATGGCATGTTTCAGAGTCCTGTTGCCAGATAGGGTCTTCCAGCAGTCACCTTCTTTGACCCAGGGTAGCACTACCTCCTCCAGGCACTTGATGCAGGTCTCTGTGTTGAGTGTGAGGCCATTTTACCTGAAGTTCTGCTAAACATTTTACCTGGTATTGACTGTGCCAGCTCATCACTCTGGTTCATGCGTTAATATTATTAATGAATAATTTGAAAGTTGTCACTCTTGTTTTTTCAGATTAACTCTTTTACTTTTTTACTTGTTTCAGTTATTTGACTGCGGCCATGCTGGAGCACCGCCTTTAGTCGAAGAAATCGACTCCAGGACTTATTCTTTGTAAGCCTAGTACTTATTATATCGGTCTCTGTTGCCAAACCACTAAGTTACAGGGACGTAAATACACCAGCATCGATTCTCAAGCAATGTTGGGGGACAAACACAAACACACAAACATATACACACACACACACACACACACACACACACACACACACACATATATGCATATATACGACAGGCTTCTTTCAGTTTCTGCCTATCAAATCCATTCACAAGGCTTTGGTTGGCCCGAGGCTATAGTAAAAGACACTTGCCCAAGGTGCCACGCAGTGGGACTGAACCCAGAACCAAGTGGTTGGTAAGCAATCTACTTAGCACATAGCCACTCCTGCGCTAAGTCATGTATTTAATTTTTTCATTATCTAATTACTACGAGAGCTTGATTAAAAATAAAATATCACACATACTGCAAATTTAACTATATAGTTGGTGTCACTAGGTAATTTCCCACAATCATTATATGTAAAATGTTATAATGTATTGTTTTTTTTACCTTGAGAGGGTAATTGTCTTAATAATGAATACACACATTGATTCTATTTCACTTCTTTATTATTTGTTAATTGGTTAACTATTTCATCAATTAACTAATCAATTTTTTGAATGAACATTTGGTTAATCAATCAATCTGTTATGTTTATCAATGTCTGTCCCTTGAATTCATGAGCTCTTCAATAACATGCCCTCTTTATTCTGAAGCTAACTAGGAGAAGAGAGGGCAGATCATTGAAGAGTCACAAATGGTAAAAAAAAAAAGAACATTGGCAAGCATAATTGATTGTTGATTCATCAAATGATTAATTAAAAATTTATTAGTGAGTTGATTAACGAGTTAACCAATTAATGAATAATAATGAAGTTAATTGAACTTGTACATAAGTTCATTATTGGCATAATGACCCTCCCAAGTTGACACAGCCCAGAGCACATAATTTTGATATGAGTGGAGGTTAATCAGTGCCTCGTTGACTGGTTTAAAGCTATCTGCTATATTTTGTACCAAAGGATGGAGGCTCCCATATGCAATAAATAAATATGTACACTTTCAAATACTGCAAATATATTCAGCTGCTACTTCTTAAACATAGGGATACATAATGGATTCTAGGACATGTAGAAACAGCAAATATTTTATGCATTTTAATTACACTTGTTTTGATAAGTAGCTGTGTGGTAAGAAGCTTGCTTCCCAACCACATGGATTACAGGTTCAGGCTCACTACATGACACTTTGGGCATTTGTCTTCTACTAATGTCTCAGGCTCAGCAATAGATTTTGTAGATGGACACTAAAACAAGCCTGTTGTGTGTGTGCGTATGTGTGTGTATATGTGTGTATGTGCATACACGCGTGTGGATATATTTGTACTTATACACACACACATATACATACATGTGTACATACATATATATATATATATATATATATATATATATATATATATATATATGTACATACATCACTATCTTCATCACTGTTTAACAGCCTCCTTCCATGCTGGCATGGGTTAGTTGGTTTGACCGGAGCTGACCAGGCAGAAACCTGCACCACACATCTGTGTCTGTTTTGGCATTGTCTTTTTTTTTATGACTGGATGTCCCTTCTAATACCAACTAGCCCACAGAGTGGACTGAGTGCTTTTTATGTGGCACCAGCACAGGTGAGGTCAGTTCTAGCATGGGTTTTGCAGTTGGATGCCCTTCCAAATGCCAACCACTTTACAGTGTGGACTGGATGCTTTTTAAGTGGCACCAGCACTGGTAGAGTCACCAAGTATCTTTTCAAGATAAGGAATCTTTGAGAGGAGAGGGAGGAGCATTGGAGGAAGTGATCTTTTGTCTGATGATGAATGGCTAGAGTGTGACAGAGAGAAAAATAGGTAAGTGTCTTGCTGTAAAGGAGGCACAAGGTTACCCAGCCAGAGAGAGTGAGAGAGAGAAGAGAGAGGGGGAGAGAAGGAAAGAAAGAGGGAGAAAGAAAGCAAGAGAAAGAGAGAATTAATAAGGAAGAGGACAGAAACAAGTGTGCTGATGCTGCTGCTGCTGTAGAGGAGATACATGGTTACACAGCCAGAGGGAAGAGCAAGGGAAAAGAGAGAGAGTGGGAGGCAGTAAGAGTACCATAGAGAGAGCAGGAGAGAGATGGCAGTGTGGTGCCAGAGTATACTCATAAGCAATGGGGATCAGAACATAGATGGGAGGGTAGAGTAAAGAAGAGAGAAGTAAATGGTAGCAGGTGCCAGGACATATCCCCAAAATATAGAGGTCATAATATACATGTTGAGGTATTACCATGAGGTGTGATTTAGGAGTCCGGGTGGAGAATGCTGTAACTGATGAGGAGCTAGGTAAATGTAGGGGGTGGCGGGCAGTAACGATACAGTGAGCCAAGTAGTGAGGACAAGATTTGGGAGTGGGAGATAATCATAATATATGAAGGGGAAATGTGAGGAAGGGAACAGATACAGTTTGGGAGAGATGTAGTTTGGTTTGTTGGGGTAGGGTGTGAAAAAATGTTATTGTTACATGTCCATGGAACACAATATATTTAAAACTCAGTTTTGCTGATGTGGGCGGGTCTTCTCTAGAAACTCATATTGCCAGACATCTCAGTCCATTGTTATTTCATACACACACACACACACACACACACACACACACACACACACACACACACACACACACATACACACACATATATACAGAGAGAGAGAGAAAGAAAGATCAATAAGTAGATACATACATATGTTTATATTATATGTGTGTATGCATGTAATTTGGGGAAGCTGTGTTAAGATTAGAGAATGTAATTATTCAGGTTGAGTCTAAGAAGTTTAGTAGAATGAGTGTCAAACGACCAGTTAATATGTTATATATGAAAGAGTCAATGAATTTTCGTTGCTATGACAACAAATAGTCATGTGCCTGTCAATAGGTACTATGTTTCTATATCATTCAGTTGTAACTTTTCCTACTCTTTACTGTGTGTCTTTGTATGTGTGCATATGTGTGTAAATGCATGCATGCATATGTGTATGTGTGCGCGCAAGTATGACTGTATGTAAGAAATTTGCTTTAGAACCACTTGGTTTCTGGATCAGTCCTACTATATGGCACTTTGAGTTAGCATCTTCATGTGTAACCTCAGACTCTAGGTGAAGATACTTGCCCAAAATTGACCAATGCCTTATGACGGTATTTGGTAGATGGAAGCTGAAAACAGCCTATCATATACATCATTCAAATTTACAGAAAACAAATGATGAAAACAGATGTAGGGACAACAAGCAGTTGTATTAGTTTTTTTATGTTTTGAGCCTATGCTCTTTCACAGAAAAGATTAAAGAGAAAAAAATGGAGAGAGAACAAAAAAAAAATCAGAGAGAGAAAAAAAATGTGCAGAGTTTAACGGTCCAACATAATGAGATGTTGGACTGTTTAAACTCTGCACATATTTTCTTTCCATTTTTTTCCTCTTAATCCTTTCTGTTGAAGAGCACACGCTCGAAGCATAAAAGACTTTTCCATTCTTTCTGAGTGTTAAACTAACACAATTGCTTGTTGTTCCTACACATGTCTTTGTCTTTTGTTTTCTGTAAATTTGAACTATATATTATATGCTCATGTGGTTATCCCAGTTTGATGCTGCCTGACTGAACTTCCTACTCTGTTGGACTTTCATCTTAACTACTTCTCGAACTTTCAGTACTTTTCCTCATCCACATAACCTGCACTCCACCTAGATTACGAATAGTTCTTTGTACTCTTTTGGACTCTACCTCCATGGATCTTACTGACTATTTTCATTGCTGTCATATATATATATATACATACACACAAACACACACACACACACACACACATACACACACAAATATATATATATATACATACATATATATATGATGATAATATATATATATATATATATATATATATATATATATATATATATATATATATATATGTAGTAGTAATAATAATAATAATAATAATAATAATAATATAATGATAATGATATAATGATATAATCCATGGATGAAATTTATAAGTGTTTAATGCAATATCTTAATGCATCACTACATGCATTAAAATATTTATAAATTCCATCCATGAATTATTATTATTATCATTATTATTATTATTGTTATTATCATTATTATTATTATTATTATTATTATTATTATTATATTTATTCTACATTGTATTGGCACAGCTTGGTACAACCCCAAAAAACTGTTATTGACAGTTGGTATCATTGGGCTGTAGACAACATAATAAGACAAGATCTTATATATGCATATTCAAAACGTTTCCATAGACAAACTGAAAGGGTATATATACATATACGTGTGTGTGTATGTGTGTGTGTGTGTGTGTGTGTGTGTATGTGTGTGTGTGTGTGTGAAAGTGTGTGTGTATACAAGTAAGTGAACAAATGAAAGATAATAATATTCAACAGATTTAATAGAAGTTACATGTATTATATTTAAAACAGTTTGATAAGAGTTACATCTATGTGGCCTGTGAAACTTTAAGTTGCATGGAACTCAAACAAACTGCTTTTAAATGACAATAATCATCATCATCGTTTAACGTCCGCTTTCCATGCTAGCATGGGTTGGACGATTTGACTGAGGACTGGTGCAACCGGATGGCTACACCAGGCTCCAATAATAATAATAATAATCCTTTCTACTATAGGCACAATGCCTGACATTTTGGGGGATGGGGCTAGTCAATGACATACATCCCAGTATGTAACTGGTACTTATTTCATTAGCCCTGGAAAGATGAATGGTAAAATTAACCTCAGCAGAATTTGAATTCAAAGCATAAAGATGAACAAAGTGCCACTAAGCCCTTTGGTTAGTGCACTAGAGATTCTGCCAGCTTACCACCTTAATAATAATATCAATAGTAATAATAATAATAATAATAATAATAATAATACGCGATATTGGATCATAGATATAGCATGCCCAGCTGACAACAAGGTATGCGATAAGGAAGAAAGAAAATTCGATAGATATGACAAGTTAGCTTGGGAGGTTAAGCAATTGTGGTCGATGGAAAAGGTGGTAATAGTACCAATAATTGTTGGAGGCCTGCGAACAGAGAGTAGAAATCTTGAGAAGTACATGAAACAACTAGGGGCCACAATAAGGGTGGAGCACTTGCAGAAAACAGCACTGCTTGGAACCGCTCGAATACTCTGACTGGTGCTCGAAAAATAAGGGGTGTTACCTTCTTAGTTCACTGGTAGTGAACACCTGGCACCGTAGTACATTAGAAGCTGTGCAAAGACAATAAATAATGATAGTAATGCTTTCTACTATAGGCACAAGGCCTGGATTTTGTGGGGAGGGGGACAGTCGATCACATCAACCCCAGTACTCAACTGGTACTTGATTTATCGACCCTGAAATGATAAAAGGCAAAGTCGACCTCGGTGGAATTTGGATGATGATAATAATAATAATAATAATAATATATATATATATATATATCGTCATCATCATCATCGTTGTCGTTTAACGTCTGCTTTCCATGCTAGTATGGGTTGGACGATTTGACTGAGGACTGGTGAAACCAGATGGCTACACCAGGCTCCAATCTTATTTGGCAGAGTTTCTACGGCTGGATGCCCTTCCTTACGCCAACCACATTTGATAAAAAGAGTACAGTGAATTTACCACTGGGAATCTTTCTTCGGGGAAAAGTTGCCAGAAAGTTAACTAGAGAGACAGAGGGGATTTAAATCCTGTAAATTAGAAAAACATTGGGTTTTCCATTCTCCACAGAAACTTTACTGTACACTCTTTATAAATTTTACTAAATAATAAGTCTTAAATACACCAGTCTCTTTAGATTATGTATGGTCATCTGTGTAAATATATATATATATCAAAGAATGATATAATATGAGGATGGAAAATAGAAGGCTTTAATAGCAAATCACAACAAGCTATCAAAACCTGCTATTTCCATCTTCATGTTATATTATCCTTATATTAAACTTATACAATGGCAGAGTTCCACATGTTTACCCAGTCTTAGAAAAGATCCTGCTGTAGGCTGGCATGTGGTAGCTACTAAAGGTGGTACTATATGCATGTTGTGTAACAAGCTTGCTTCTCATTCACATGATTCTAGGTTCAGTTCCACTGCATAGTACCTTGGGCAGGTGTCTTCTATTTTGTCTCAGGCTGACCAAATCCTTGTGAATGGATTTGGTAGATAGAAATGGAGAGAAACCCGTTATGTGTATAAGTGTGTGTGTGTGTGTGTGTGCTTGTGTTTGTCTTCCATCATTTATAGAAATTAATTTCCATAAGTATTTCATTTATTCAATCAACTGAACCACTTACTCATTTAATAATAAGTATAAGTGGCTGAGTACTCCTCATACAGTTAGACCCTTAATGAAGCTGTATTGGCGTGGCAAAGTGTGACAAACTGGCCCTTTGAATCATAGGTATTCTTCATCCAAAGGGGTGCAGAATTCTGCTCAAAAGGTTTGGATCAATTTGAGTGTGTAATACAGATATGTCACCCAATGGATTTGAACCCATGGCCTCATGAGTACAATGCAAATTTGTTAACTAACCAACCATACATATAATTTAACTTTACCAATACTTTCCATCTCATTCTTGTTTAGTTACCACCCATCTTTCTGTCTTGTGTATCCAAATTTGCATATGTTTATGAGTGTGTGTGTGTGTGTGTGTGTGTGTGTGTGTGTGTGGGTGTGTGTGTGTGAATGTATGTGTGTACATGTGTACATATATATATGTATATGTATATCTGTATATGTGTATGTATATCTATCTATCTGTCTATCTATCTATGTATCTATCTATCTATCTATCTATCTATCTCTCTATATATATATGTGTATGTATATCTGTGAGTGTGTTATCTATATGTATATTTGTCTCAATATATTATTCCTACATACTACATGCTTGTGAATATGTGTATGTTTGTGTATACCTATGAGTAGAAGATATCCGTGTGGTTTTGTATGTGTACATACATATGTATGCTTAATGTCATACACAAATTGATATTTAAATACGCACATGCAAACATACATAACGAGAACCCAACCAACCAGCCAACCAACTAGCCACAGATATAGAAATGTGGCCATCACAATCATGGACAATAACTTTTATTTAATGTCACCAAAGTAATTTGCAGAGGACCTTTCTCAGGAAAATGGCTGGAATAAATCACTAGCCATAGTCAGAATATGATTATTGAGATCTGTATACAGTAACCATATACACATATTTATGCTGACTTGTGTTTAAATGATATCCTTTTCAGCTTAGTGCATTTACAAATGACTTAAGAACTGAAATGACCACCAGAAGAAATTACTAGAATGTTCACTGTAAATCATCATTTGTTTCAATGAATGCCACACTTATTGTTAGAGATTGCAAAGAATGGTGGTGGCCAAGGTCATGAATGTAAGAACGGCATGGCAGTACTGTGCAGTTAAGAAGTTTACCTCGTGTTCATGTGGTTCTGGTTTCAAGTGCATTGTGTGAAATTTTAGGCAAGTGTCTGTCTCCTATCAAAGCTGTTGATAGATCAGCAACTTTTTATGGACATTTGGTCAAAGGAACCCATTGTATATAAGTACGCATGCACACACACACACACACGCACACACACACACACACACACACACACACACACACACACACACACACAGGTGTGGTAAGCTTGCCTTCCAATCACATGGTTCTGGATTCATTCCTACTGATTCAGTTCTTTGGTAAGTACCTTCTTCTATAGCTTTGGGCCTACTGAAGCCTTGTGAGTGGATTTTATAGGGTGCATAATGTATTTGAGGACATACAACAATGACCCTTTTTGGGGTCATTGTTGCATTTTTTGCTAACTCTGTACAATCTTTGTTTCAGAAAATAATAATGGCAGACCCTCAGTTTACTCAAGAAAGGAAGAGGCATGCTGTTATTGTGGTTATTGAGGCTGAGCATAGCAGCTTAGAAATATCTCAATTTTTAAAAGTTGCCAGATCTTTTGTCTACAAAGTTTGTAAGGAGTTAGAGTACTGAAGATGGAAATGTATCACTGGTATCAAAGCATAAAATGCATTCTAACTGCTCTGAAATCATCAGAAAACCTGAATTTATACAGCAAGTTCAAGAGACGATTCATTACAATCCCAGAATTCCATGAGATCAATTGCAAAAGATCTCCATGTGTCAGAAGGAACAGTCAAAAATATTGTCCATGAAGACATCAGATATGTCTTATATGATGAGGAAATGTCAATTTGTCAGAAAGAACAAAAGAAAATCACTACATCAGAGCTAAAAGATTCTTAAAGAAAATGAAAAATCCAGCAGAAGAAGATTTGATTTGGTATTTCTCAAATCAGAAAAACTTCGACCAAGATCAAAAATGAGAGATGGTTATGTGCAGGTACTTCTGAAGTTCCGAGTATTATGCATACAAAATATCCTGCAACTGTCATGCTTTTAGGGGTTGTCAACAACAAAGGACCTGTGATGCCTCCTTACTTCTTTCCACAAGGCTTTAGAGTTAACTCTGTCTCCTACCTTGAGATCCTGGAAACAATTGTTAAGCCCTGGATAGAAAGTATATGCAACGGAAGGCCATATGTGTTTCAGTAAGACTCTGCACTATCATACATGGCTCTAGTAACAGGAATGTTCATGATCACATAACCCCTAACATTTGGCCTCATAATTCCCCAGATCTCAATCCATTGGACTATGGCATGTGAAGTGTTGCTGAGAAAGAGGTCAATGAGCATGCCCATAACATCAACGATTCTTTGAAAGCTGCAATAGTTAGAGTAATGTCCAAAATGTACCAGGACCACTTTATTCGAGCTTGTGGATGATTTAGATCTTATATACAAGCAGTTGTTGAAGCTGACATTATGGTGACATATACAGAGACCACATCATAAAAGTAGTGATGAGTGATTTGAAGTTTACGTTGGACATTAATTCGTTAATTATGGAAGACCTATTAGTTGACATATTACAGTTATGAAAGCAACAACAGCAGCAGTAACAGGAGTTGCAGCAACAAATACAACAACAACCACAACACAATCAGTTGATGGAACTGAGCTTGAAGTCGGAAAACACTGCAAGTTCATTTTCGCCAGACAGCGTAGCGAATGTTATAACTGAATTTAGTTATAACCCAGAAGAGGTATAACTTTTTGGCATACTTCAGAAGATATGAAGAAATCTACAAGAAAGAATACAAGTGTAGGACAGATGTTGAAAAAGTGTGATTACTTTTATGGAAACTAGATCCTTTAGAACATGAAAAATACTGCAATTTTATCTTGCCTAAATAAACAAATGAACTTTGTTTAGAAGAAACAACTGAGTTGCAATCCAAAATGTTTAGCGATAAGATTTCCTTGTTTAACACTTGCTGGGAGTGTTTGAAGTTAGTAAAAGAAGAGGATGAAGATTTTGTCTGTTATGCCAGAATCGTAAATAAAATGGGCGAAAAATTTAAACTGAAGGAATTATCTCCTGGAGTCTGCATTTTAAGAAGGACCATCCATATAAAACTTGGAAATATTTCAATTGTCAAAAAATGGGACACAAAAGCTCTCACTGCATAGTGAAGTAAAAAAGGTTGGGGAAAAAAATTCTAAAAAGCTTTGCTCAAAAGAAAGTCGTGATGACAGCCCATAAAGAAAGTATGTGTATGTAAAAATAAACGACATGAACATGAAACTACACCTAGATACATATGATGACATTATAATTATTAATACTGACATGCAGAAGAAGATTGGGAAACCTACATTAAAGGAAACATCGAAAAGTACATGAGGCATCACGGGTGAAAGATTACACTTCTCAGGTGAAATGGTAAGCGACATTACATTTTGTGTAACACTTGTAAAGCAAAAGTGTTTGTGTTTAAAAAATTCAACAAACTTGTTCAGTATCGACTGGACAGACTTGTTTGATTTATGGGACCTCCTCATAAATCTGTTCTGTAAAAACTTAGATAATTGTTTCTCCAATACGAATAAAGTGTCAGATACACTGAAGAGAAAATAAAAAAATGCTTTTCCTGAAGTGTTGTCGATAAATTAGGTTTGTGTACTAAGACTGAGGCATGTTTCCAAATTAAAGAAAACACAATACCAGTGTTCAACTCAAAAAGAACAGTACCTTTTGCTGTGATAAAAAATCTTGATGAAGAATTAGACAGGTTAGAGAAAATTGGAGTCATCCAAAAAGTGGAATATGCAAAATGGGCAGCTCTACTGATGCGTATCAAAAAGAAGAATAACAAAATCAGGGTGTGTGTCGATTTTTCCACTGGCTTGAATGAATGTCTGAAAATGTGTTACTATCCACTACCTACTCAGAAGATATTCTTGCAAATTTAAAAGAGGTCAAGATATTTTCGAAATTGGATCTCTCTGATGAGTACCTATAAATTAGAGTAGATGAGGAATGCTCAAAACACCTAACAGTGAATATGCATAAAGGACTATATAAATATAACAGATTACCATTTGGTCTAAAGGTCACAACTGCAATTTCTCAACAGGTTATGGATGAAATGTTTGCAAACCGTGAATTCGCAATTCCATATCTGGATGATATGTTAATTAAAAGTGAATCTTGTGATCATGTTTTACCGCATTAAATAAACAAGTTGAACATCGTACAGAAGTCAAATCTCAAAAGGAGAGACGTTATGGCAACAATTGTGACACCCCTGTGAGAATGGACTCACCAAACATGTATAAGTAATAGTGTGTTTGACTGAGAGCAAGAGATGAGAAATTGCAGGAGGTCAAAAGGTGTCATTCGTGAGTTCTTAGAGTCGCAGGAAATTGTTAAAAAGTTGTTATAGTTCTTGGAGAGTTGTTTTGGATTGGTTACAGTTGTTGGCAGAGTATTTGGGAATACATCAAGTGGAGACAGTTGGTGTCTTCACCGTTCTGTGGTACTATGTATCACACTGTATTAGCACACGACACTAAGGTGACACATATAGAAACCATGTTATAAAAATTAATTTGACTAAAAACCATTCAAGGCAGTGTTCAGCATGCCCACAGTCAAATGACTGAAACAAGTTAAATATAACAGAATAAAAGAATATATATATGCATATACATGCATGCGCACATGCACACACACACACACACACAAGGGTGGGCTAAAAAGTTGATAGGCTGACTATGAAGGAGTGATGCTAGAGCTGTGAAATCTTGCATGTATTAATTTCAACCATTCTTATTAAAAGCTGCATTATTTTTTTTCCAGATAAACTGACATCTGACTGTTTAGAGAGGACTTCAAAAGTAACTAGTAGCAACTTCTCTTGAAAATTGACAGAATTTGGCATTATGATGTCATCAAGTACCTGCAGAAAAAGAGTTTAGCCTCTAAGGATATTCATGTCGACATGGTTGCTACATTAAGGGATGATATTCCAGCTTTATCAACAGTGCAAAAGTAGATAGTTCAATTTAGGAGGGGACAGTAGAGCCTTGAATACACTCCAAGGTCTGGACATCCCTCAACTACCACCACTGAGGATAATATTGATTGTTCACCACATGGTGATCGATGATAGGTGATTGACTATTGATCAAATAGCCAATGCTATTAGTATATCTTATGAGAGAGTTGAGAATATTCTGCACCATGATGAACTTGGCATGATGAAGGTTTCTGCTCTGTGGGTTCTGCATCCTCTGACACTTGATCAAATGACATCACAGGAAAATATGACATTGTTTGAGGCAGACAATGGTGGTTTCTTTGAACGTTTCCTAGCCCAGGATAACTGTTGGCCTCATCGCTTTGAGCCAGAGACAATGAGACAATCCATGCAGTACAGAAATCCCATATCACCTGCACCAAAGAAGGCCAACATCATTTGATCGGCAGGGATGGCGATGGCCTCAGTCATTTGGGATGCAACAGGCATTTTTTTTATTGATTATCTTGGAAAGGGTCACACCTTCAATGGCAAGTACTAAGCCACCTTGCTGAGGCAGTTATGAAAGGAATGACAGTGAAATACAGAACCTAGAATGGAAGAAATATAGAAACTTGGGTTAGTGAAATGTGGATTTGGAGTCAATAAGACACAGAAGTATGGCCAAAATGTAGAAATTGGGGTGAATGGATTATAAAACTGAGGACATTGAAATATAAGATCTAAGATTAATGTAATACAGAACTTGGGTTAACAAAATATATGCAACCTGGCATTGATAGATTGCAAACTAGAGTAAGAGGGCAATAAAATATAGAAATTAGAGTCAGCAAAATATCTATATGTGTAGCACCCAGGGCAAATAGAATATAAATCCAGCTCTCGGTGGATTAGAAAACTGGAGTGCATGAAATATAGAAGTTCAAGGAAGGGCAAAGCTAAATTGACCATACCAACTTCTCTATAAAAATATTGGCCTGATATTTGCCACAAAGAAATCACTACTTATGAATGTTATCAATATGCATGCAATCACTCAGAGAGGGTTTTACATAATATGTTGCTGTTGTTTTGCACCATTTCAACCCTAAACCATTCTGGCCATGAACAGCCCATTTTCTTTTTCGGATAATGTGTCTTTTTTCTAAGATGGCAAAATTTGATTTGAGAGTGGTTTGGCTCTTAATTCTGGCTGGTTGAATGACCATGGAGATGTTCTCTCACTGGTTCACATTATATATTGTAAAACTATAAGGGATTGATTTTTCAATTTTTCTGTTTATTTTGTGGTATAATCCAGAAGAATATTTTATATTATTATTATTGTTGTTGTTATTATTATTAATGTTGTTATTGTTGTATTGATATCCCATTTGTGAACAAGTAAATTATCAAAATGTCATTTGATCTTTCATGGGTGTCCTATCTATCCTTATGTTGTTTGTTACAGAGTATGATTTTGTGTATGTTTTATAAACATAATTCTGAATGGTTTCCATAATTACTTTTCAATATACAATTTTGTTAATACCTATGTTATCATAAGCTATGTTTATATGTATTCCTGTATATATGTTTGTAAGTGAGCATCTTTGTGTGTTTGTGTGTGTGTGTGTGTGTGTGTGTGTGTGTGAGCGTGTCTGTGTGTGTGTATGCATGTGTATGTATATGTACATACATATAGATACATATATGAAATTAAATATCAAATATAGATAAGTATATGTGCATCCACATATGTAAACACACATACATATATACAACAATATTTAAAATATTTGTGTTTATATATATATAGATGCATATACATATATATGTATATATATATATATATATATATATATATATATATATATATATATATATATATGTTTGTGTGTGTATGCATATATATATATGTATATATGTGTGTGTATATAAATAAATACTTACACATGCACACACATGTATTGATCGTATTATCATGTTGTTACAGGATGACACATAAGCTCATATGGATCTTTTCATTCTACCCTGGATCTAGCCAACTTATATCTTTATGAGCCACCATCTTTTCACCGTCCCATTTCCTTCCTCTTTTACACCTAAATGCTGGTGAATTACTATTCTTATTTCTGTAATTTATTGGAAATATAGATTAATTCTGAAGATTATTGGACATTTGATCCACTATACTCAAGAAAAATGATCCCTCCTACAATATGTTGATCGTGACAAGAAACTTAAATAACTATTTGTGCATTTTGTTTGTATGATGACCGTATGGTTTTAACTGATGATTCTCACAGAATGTTAACTGACTTAGAAGATACATGCACAGAATCATATATGCACACATGTATATATGAATGCATATAAATATATAAATATTTTATATAGTTGAGTAGCATATCCATATTTATGGCATATAACTGGTGAGAAATTTAATATTGGTTTCATGTCTACTATTGCATTTAGAAATATAAGTCATTCATTTGACTTGGTGCCTGGAAGCACACACTTTACTAATAAAAGTAAATATAGTGTCAGTTAGTTTTGTGAGGAAAAAACTGAAATGGAAAAAAATCCTTTCCCAGAGGGAAATAAGAGTTACTTCCTCTTGAAGGATTCCATATGTGGCCCAAATGGGTCAGCCTGTGTACCTTTTTCTGTCCAACAGTCCATAAATGGGGAAGACCAAGTTTTTCAAAACAAATTTTCTGTCATGATGGCATTAGTTAAAAATTTCATTTCTTGAATTCAAGAAAGCACATGGATTATGCAAATTTTCAAAACAAAAGAATGGAAAAATCAAAAGTATAGTCTATTTTTTTCACCATCAAACTAAGATTGTATAGTTAGTTCCATTAGTAAAGAGGCCATTTGCTTCTTGCCAGCAGGTCTGATGACTTACTTATTTTATAGGCATGAAAGCAGTGGTGATTTTCTGACCACTTATATTCCATAACCTGTCTCCCCTCATCACACCACCGATATTATCCAAAAGAAAGGCAAACGTTGATACAGTTTGGTACCAGTTATGCCACAACTCATTTCTACAACTGAGTGAACTGGAGCAACATGCAAGAAAGGGTCTTGCTCAAAAACACAATACAGCTTGGTCCAGAAATCATACTCATTACCTCATGATTGTGAGCCCAATGCTCTAACCACTGTGCTAGGTGCCTACATACATACATACAAAAACTGGTAACTTCTACAGAAACAGTGATGTTAAAAGGCTCTATCTAAGAAGAAATGAAGGTGGTAGAGGCCTGAGATCAGTGCAGACGGCCTTTGAATGCTGTATGGCACTTCTCAAGCAGCACCAGCTAACCAACAGCAGCAAAAATAAATATATTAGTGCAGTCATGGGAAGTGAAGTGAACAACATTGTATGTGTTGGTAGTGAACTCCTCAAGAAACACTCTCCTCCTGATGATTTCCTATACAGCCCCAAAACAGCTGGACTCTCTTACCTCAGAGAAGACCTGGATGGAAAGCACTCAGCATGCAAAAAAAAAAAAGACTGTGCATGAGTATGTTGCTTTAAGAAGACAGTAGAATTGTCATGAAGCACAGCATCTCTTGGACACAAGACCACTACATCACATCACACTTTGAAGGCTAAGCATTTGCAATCCAGGAACAGGAGATTGCCACAAAGTACCTGGTGAACAAGAGAGACTGTGATACTCTTGTAATCCCAAAGTGCAACCACATGTGTGGGCTACGTCGTTTCTGTGGAAGACATTACATATGCGATAAGTCCTAAAATATCATCAAGGTACTACCTCCCTATGTGGCATGATGTTGTTGCTAAAACAATTTACAATGCCATCCGCAAAAAGATTGTCCTAAAATAAACTTAGAAAATCCCTGTTATAGAATACATTCATAAACACCAACTCAAGGAATACTGGTGGAATATTCCCATCAAAGCTTCTGTCAAATGTAAGCATAACAGGCTGGATATTGTTGTTTGGCATAGAGGGGGCAAAGGTATGTACCATCATAGAGGTTAACTGCCCTGAAGATATAAATATCTCTTTGAAAATCAGAGAACAAGAAGTTATCTATTGACAACTGCTTCGAAACCTACAGCTTCTATAACCAGACTATGAATTCATATTCATAGCAATAATAATTGGAGCACTAGGTTTTGTTAGTAAATGCTTATATATATATATATATATATTGTGGACCTTGTTCTTGCAGACAAAAGATGAGTGATCTACGAATTCTTACTTAACAACCTATGCATAGCATTTGTTGATGGTGATCACATTTTGGTGCAATCGATTAGCCCTCTTCCTTTATGAAATTGACATTGCTTGCTTAGGTGCACAGTATGTCACACATCAGATGTTGAGCTGATCACAGACCAATGCAAAAATGATGTGTTTTACTCAAGAACACAATGTACCACCCAATCCAGGAATCAAAACCATGATCTTGCAATCATTGGTGCATTAGCCTAACCACACACCTTCACTGGATATATATGTATATATATATATATATATATATATATATATATATATATATACACATATACATATATATATAAACATGCATATACATATATAAACACACACACACACACACACACACACACACACACATATATATATATACATATATGTATATATACATATGTATACATACATATATATAGATAGATATGTATGTATATGCATATATATGCATAATATATGCACACATATGTATAAATATATAGCTATACACACACACACATACGTATATATGTATGTATGTTTATATATATATATATGTGTGTGTATATTTATATATATGTATATATATATATATATATATATATATATATATATATATATGTATATATATATATATATATATATATATATATATATATATATATATGTATATATATATATATATATATATATATATATATACACATATATATGGATTTATATATATTGATATAAAACCTATTCGAAAAATAAATAAAAATGAATGATAAAATCACAAAAGAATGAATGAGATTTATTCATTTAGTTTGTTTTTGCGATAATCATCAGAAGTGAAAACTGTTTAACTCATTACTTTGATTTAATTACTTTGTGAAAATTGCCTTGAACATAATGTTTGTTGCCAATTCAGAAATTATCACTGATTTTAGAGTTGTGTAAATTGCATCTTTCTTCAATTTTTGGTTGCTGCCATTAATGTGGTTGTTATTGTTATTGTTTTTACTTATTTAATCAATTACAACATAATAAAATAAATTAGCCAATCTAATATGTATACGAATAATTAGTCCAGTCATTAACGCACTAAGATGAAAGTTTCACTGTAAACATGAAAAACAGGCGATAAAACTTTCGTATGTCACACAGCTCTATCAGATTTCTTCGAAGCTATATATTGACTCAAGAATGACGTAATACAGTGGTTTAAAATTTCAGAATATCTAAATATATATCTATATGGTATCAATCTTCCACTTGTTTCAGTCATTGGACTGCAACCATTCTGAGGCATCAGCTTCAAGGTTTTAGATGGTCAAATCAAACTTAAGTTATTTTAAAATCTGGTACTAAGTCTATAGTCGTCTTTTGGTTGAACTGCTAAGTTACAGAGAGAGGTGATCATCATTCTAACATATGCTTTTCACTTTTGCATGCTTGCAAGGAAATGAAGACAGAGTTAAGATGAGGCTAACATAGGACAGATTCCTCTATGGTCAATGCCCTTCCTGACTCCAGTCCGACCTACTTCTGAGTGAGGTAATAATCCTGTAGTTTATCCAACAACAAACAACCTGGATATTGTTAAAGAAGAAGCAGCAAACAAATGATATCTGTTGAACAAGTTTTTCATTCATTCAGATCATGCAGCATGTCAAGACATGTTAAAGAGCCCCAGATATGCTTTTGCAGGAGACTGCATGCAAATGACAGT
Organism: Octopus bimaculoides; assembly: GCF_046866305.1. Classification (NCBI taxonomy): domain Eukaryota; kingdom Metazoa; phylum Mollusca; class Cephalopoda; order Octopoda; family Octopodidae; genus Octopus; species Octopus bimaculoides. Next base: position 49,636,482 of record NC_142935.1, on the reverse strand, counting down.
TTTTCTCTGTAAAGTCATTGTTTACAATCAGCAGACATGTCAAGATCAGGAGATATATGAACTCACTCACAGACACACACACATTGATATATATATATATATATATATATATATATATATATATATATATATATATATATATATATATATATATATTTATATATATATATATAATCTATATCTGTATATATGTGTATATATAAATATATATATTATAGAATATGAGGGGTTTTGTTTACTTGTGATCTAAATGAATAAGTACACAGAGTAAGTGCTATAGTTGGTCATCTGTTAGGTACCAGGTTCACAGCTGAGGCTGGATCTAGGGATCCATATTTGGGATCCGTTATAGCAGGCATATATTATATTAGAGGAAAATGCAAAACCAAAACAGAACAAGTATCTCAAGTCATTTAGATCGTGGGTTCATCATTTAAATCAAGCAAGATTGTGGGTTAAATTCCCAGACCTGGCATTGCATCGTGTTCATGAACAAAGCACTTCATTTCATGTTTCTCTGTGATCATTTTGACATGTGGCACCTGTTGCACCTGTATAGGTAATGTCAATCTGATGGAGGGAGTGAGCTTATGTCTGCAGAAATATTTGATCACTATAAACAAATCATCTGTGTGGTTGTTCGCGAAGAAATTGTCGAACCCTCATACGTTGTCTATTAGACACATATCATATATTAATATATATAATATTTACATATAAAATACATGTGTGTGTATGTATATATATATATATATATATAGTTCAAAAACACAATAACAAAAAAACAAAAAAACAACAAGGTGAGGACGTGATATGGATAGTATTATTGGACGCTCAGGAAAGGAAAGAGAGAGTGTATGACGTTTCGGGCGTAGCCCTTCGTCGGAAAGATGGAAAGTTCGGAGAATGGAAGAACGGAGAAAGAGGAAAATGGTACCGATGCCCACGAGGTTACATGATGAAAAGACCGGAAGAGGAGGTGGTGGGGGAAAAGTTCTTTCTAAGATGGGAGAGTGAAAAAGGGAGATGAATATCGGTGCGCGTGCGTAAGTCTGCGAGTGTGTGTGTGATAACAGAACGTGTGTGTGCGTATGTAGGTGTGTGTGTGTGTGTGTGTGCATGGTTTGGTGGTTTATCTGTTAGTGTGTTTGTGTGTGTGTGTGTGTGTGTATGACGTAGTGGAAGAAATTAGTAGCAGGACTGGTTAGTGGACGCTGTAGACAGTGTAGGTAGAAGGTCAACAGGTGGTTGTTTGAGTGTGTGTGTGTTCGTGTTTGTGTGGGGTTGTCGGTGTTAGGTACGTGTACGTGTGTGTGTGTATTTTGTATGTGCGCGTGTGTGTATGTGTATGTTTTCTGTGCGTGCGTGTGTGTTTGTGTGTATGTGTATGTTGTGTGTATGTGCGTTGCTGTGTACGTGTGTGTGCGTGCGTTTGCTATTGTATATGCGTGTGTTGTTTATGCCCATGTGTGTATGATTGTATGCGTGTCTGTGTGAGTGTGTAGTGTTGGTGAGAAGTGTGTGTGTATGTGGGTGTGTGCGTGTGTGTGTATATGTGTGGATGTGCGTGTGTGTGTGGGATTGTGAGTGTTAGGTACGGGTGTGTGTGTGTGTGTATGTATGTCTGTATGTGTTTCCGTGTGCGCGTGTGTGTATATTTTTTGTGCGTGCGTGTATGTGTATATTGTGTATGTTTTCGTGCGTGCGTATGTGTTATGTATATGAGTGAGTATTGTGTATGTGAGAGGTGTGTGTGCATGTGTGTATATGTGTATGTGTGCCTGTGTGTATATGTGTATGTGTGTCGTGTATGTGTGTATGTGTGTGTGTGTGTGGTTTTATGTATGTGAGGGGTGTGTATGTGCATGTTTATGTGTGTGCGTGCGTATGTGTGCCAGGTATGTGTGTTATTTTGTGTGTGCACTCCTGTGTGTATGTGTGTGCATGTGTATGCGGCTGTGTATGTAGGCGTGCGCGTATATATGGGTGTGTGTGTGTATATATGTGCGTTCGGCTATGTGTGTGTGAGGGCGCGTATGTATGTTTGTCATGTATGTGGGCGGTATATATGTAAGGTGTGTGGGTATTTGTGCGTGTAGGTAGTGGTGAGATAAAAAGTAGAAAAAAGTAAGTCTAATAACAAGAGAATAATGGATATAATGTAAGGGGGACGAGGGGGGGGGGGTTTAAAAAAAAAAAAAAAAAAAAAAAATTATGTAAAGTGTTGCAGGGACGTAAAGGGGAGAGTCATAAGGAAGAGAAGGCTGTGTTGAGTCCGAAGGGGAAAGAAGAATTGAGGTTGAAAATGTAGCGTTGCTCCAAGTGGAGTCGCGAGGGAGTGGACCCATGGTGCAGGGCGAGGCCAAAAACGGAGATGTTAGAGGGAGAGTGGTTGGGCAGTTGGAAGTGACGGCCGACAGGGGAGTCCGAACCTAGCCGAACGTCCCTTAGGTGTTCGGTGAAACGGTCGGCCAGCCGGCGGCCCGTCTGCCCCACGTAGAGTTGGTTGCATAGGGTACATTTGATGCAGTAAATAAGGTTGGAGGAGGTGCAGGTGAAACTGTGTGGAATGTGAAGTGTTTGTAGGTTCGATCCGGTGACAGAGGTAGTGTTGGTGATGAAGGGGCAGGTGTGACAGCGGGATCTGGAGCACGGGAAGGAGCCGGGTGGGGGTGGGGAGGAAGAGGAGAAGGTACTGCGGACCAGTAGATCGCGTAGGTTGCGGGCGCGTTTGAAAGCGGATAGGGGTGGGTTGGGGAAAATGGGGTGGGTAGTGGGATCGAGCTGGAGGCGACGGAAGGCCCGTAGGATCCTCCGACGAAGGGGTAGGGTGGCGGGGTGGAAACGGAGTGGGAAGGGGGTACGGTTAGGGGATTGGTGTGGGGGAGGAGAGAGGGCGGTGGTGCGGTCGATTCGACGAGCGCGGGCGAGGGCGGATTGGACAAGGTGGGAGGGGTATCCTCGATGCATGAACAGACGAGCAAGATACTGGGACTGGGTCTCGAAATCCTGGTCCAGGCTGCACAAACGTCGGAGGCGGAGGAACTGGGAGTAGGGGATAGCTCGTTTGGTGTGGAATGGATGGGAGGAGGAGAAGTTGAGGTAGAGGTGGGAGTCAGTGGGTTTGAAGAAGGCGGAGGTAGTGAGAGAGTTAGAGGGGGGGTTGATGGAAAGAGAGATGTCGAGGAAGTTGACAGAGGTGTCAGAGATGGTGGAAGTAAAGTCAAGAGCGGGGTGGAAGTTGGAGAGGAAGGAGATGAAAAGGCAGAGCTGTTCGCGGGAGAGGGAGGTGGCTCCTATACAGTCATCTATGTAGCGACCGTATAGTTCCGGGGTCGGACCGGAGAATTGGGAGAATACTTGGGCCTCAATGTAACCAACAAAGAGGTTGGCGTAATTGGGCCCCATTCTCGTCCCCATCGCGACCCCAGATTCCTGTTGGTAGGTATCTCCGGCGAACGTGAAGCAGTTGAGGGTGAGGACGAGTTCTGCCAGACGAAGCAGGGTAGGGGTGCTAGGTGTGGGGTCAGGGCGGCGGTCAAGGAAGTATTGGAGGGCTGAGAGACCATCGTTGTGTGGAATCACCGTGTATAGGGATTTGATGTCCAGGGTGAAGATGAGGTGTGAGGGGCCGGGAGGGAAGGAAAAGGAATTGAAGAGGCGAAGGGCGTGGTTGGTGTCGTGTATGTGGGATGGGAGGGCAGCAACTAACGGGGATAGGATATGGTCGAGGTATTTTGAAATGAGTTCGGTGGGGCAATTGCAAGCAGAGACAATGGGGCGGCCAGGGTTGTTAGGTTTGTGGATCTTGGGAAGGAAGTAGATGGAGGAGGTGCGAGGTGTGCGGACGATGAGGTTGGTGGCGGTAGCGGGGAGAGCAGAGGAGGAGATGAGGTCATGGATTGTGGAGGACACAAGCCGTTGGTAGGAGGGGGTGGGGTCGGAGGGGAGGAGGCGGTAGAAGAGGGGATTGTGAAGCTGGCTGAGCGCTTCCCTCCTGTAAAGGTCCGTGCGCCACACCACCACTGCTCCACCTTTGTCCGCCGGCTTGATGACGATGTCGTCACGGCGGCGGAGATTGCGGAGGGCGACCGATTCGGCCCGGGTGAGATTGGCCCGGAGGGGTCTTTTTTTAAAGTCGAAACGCTCGACCAACGCCTTACAGTCATCCACGAACAAGTCTAGGCTACTGAATTGGCCTGGAGGCGGCGTCCAGTTGGATGGGCGGCGTCCCAGGTCCGAGAAGTAGTCCCGATTGTCGGGACGCTGTGTTGACGTATGGAAGAACGCGCACAGTTTGATGCGGCGCAGGAACTGGCTGACATCAGTGCGAGTCCCGAATTCGTCACAATGGGGCGTGAGAGGCGTGAAGCGGAGGCCCCTACCAAGGAGCGAGCGCTCAGCGGCGGACAGGGGGAGATTGGGTGGTATAGTCACAACCGTGTGAGGAAGCGGGGTGGTAGGGTGAGTAGGGTCGGGAGGAGGAGGTGTAGAAGCGGGGGGCGGAGGAGGAGGGGGAGAAGAGGTGGGATGGGGTTGGGTGGGGTTGGGGTTGTGGGAGGTGTGGGGAGGTGATGGCGTGATATACATATACATACATATATACACATATATGTACATGTCTATCTATTTATTCATCTATAGATATATATATGTGCATATATATATATATATATATATATATATATATATATATATATATATATATATATATATATATATATGAATATATATATGAATATTGATAAACAAGTGTAGGTGGCATACGAGTGAGTATATATTTATAAAAAAGAAGTTTGAAAACGCCAATATATAAAAAATAAATTTTAATTTAACATGTTTCGGTTCTTGTAAAAACGAACCTTATCAAAAATATATATTTAATAAAATGAAATTAAATGAAGAATTCATAATTGTTCCTTACTGGTGTCAATAGTCCACATGGGGGCATTTTTGTTGGTTGTAGTAGTAGTAGTAGTGTCCCTGTTGGTAATGGTAAATGGTAGTGACCTCTGTCTGTGTCAGTAGCAGTAGTTAATTGGTTGTAGTGGTAGGGGAATATATATACATACATACATACATATATATATATATATATATATATATATATATATATATATATATATATATATATATATATATATATATAGTTGAGATTTACAGAAAAACAAAAGATGAAGACAAGTATATAAACAACAAACAGGTGTAGTAGTTTGTTGCAAGGAAATACATTCCTCTTATAGAATTGTAAATTATTTGTATACATATTAGATTGGCTAATTTATTTTATAAATTATATATATGTGTGTCTGTGTATAAATATAAAATTTGTAAAACTTTCTGCATTGTTAGAAGCTTTCTTATTTTCCTTTTCACACTCTCTCTCTCTCTCTCTCTCTCTCTCTCTCTATATATATATATATATATATATATATATATATATATATATATATATATATATATATATATATATATATATATATATATATATATATATATATATATATATATATATATATATATATATATTATATGATGGACTCTCCCGTTAGTTTCAATATACGAGGATCTGATTACCTACACTTTCTTTGTTAGTCATAATGCTTATGTTGAATGTGACATCCGAATCCTGCCTACGATTTGCAAAAAAGTCCACAGATGATGCAAGTCTGAGGATTATAGGTTAGTACACGTGGTATATTTGCAGTCACTTTACTCCTTTGCCTTACAACTCTAAGCCTGTTGATGTTGGTTGCAACAAAGTCACTTATACCATTTTAACACAATGATCTATATCTTGCTCACTCCAAAGGCTGTTTGCTGAAAGGTGTTGTGAGCTATATTAACTGCTGTATATGTATATATATATTCTTCATCATTATTGTTGTCGTTCAACATCTGCTTTCCATGCTGGCATGTGTTGGCCGGTTTGACTGAGGACAAGCAAGGCAGAAGGTTGTGCCAGGCTCCAATCTGATTTTGCAAGGTTTCTACAACTGGATGCCTTTCCTAACACAGGAGCTAGTCAGGCCGCACTGGCATTGACCATGCTCGGATGGTGCTTTTTATGTGCCACCAGCATGAGTGCCAGTCAGGCGACACTGGCATTGGCCATGCTTGAATGGGGCTTTTTACATGCTATTAGTACAGGTGCCAGTCAGGTGGCACTAGCATCAGTCACAACTATGATTTCACTTGGTTCAACAGGCCTACACATGCGCAACATATTGCCCGACAATTGAAAGGTACTTTTAAATATATATATTCATATATATATATATATATATATATATATATATATATATATATATATATATATATATATATATATATATATACATACCACACACACACACACATGGCAAGCTTCTTTCAATTTCTATCTCTCATGATGCATTTGGCAACTCAATTTGTCATACTATAAACTGAACTTGTAGCCATGTGTTTAGAAGGCAAACCTCTTTTGCATCGGAAGCCATGTGTTTGGGATGCAAACTACACATAACCCAGCTTGACCTTACACGCACTCACACATGCATACACACACACACACACACACACACACACACACGCATCATATAAGTTTTTAATGTTCTTAAGCTTGTGTTCAGTGTACACTAGTGCAGAATGTGTAATTTTTAAGACAAACCTGATAACACACATTTCATATTAAATTTCCTGTAATATGAAGTAATGTTGAAATAAATAAAGAATTGTATAAATAATGAATATATGCAAGTATTTAATTTGTTAGGGTTTTTTTTTGTTTTGTTATTTATTTCTTGTTTCATCTCTTTTACTGTATTTATCTGAATCCCTGATAAAACGAGGCAGCGCAGTGACATGTTAAAGCAATGGATTCCTATATGAATATTATTCATTTCAAATCTGACAACTTAGATAGATATTATAATTGGAAAGTCAAAATGATAAATTCTTCATTACATGCTAAGTTTCTTTGCTAATTGACTCCTTTGGACGAAAATTTCATGAAGATTTTGAAAATAATAGAGAATGATATCACCACCATTAGCAACAACAACAACAACAGCTACGGCAACAATGACAATTGCAACAATGACAATGGCAACAACAACAAAATGAGAAAATTATAAAACAAATGTAGAAAATCATATTATCTCATATTTGTTAGTTAGTCATGCAACACCGAGGTAATCTTTCTGGTAGATATAACAACTAGGTTTCAATTCTTGAATGTAAACTTGTCATCCCACTTATACAGCAAATATCCTTCATACCAATCCCATGAGGGGATATCTACATGGTTGTGCTAATTCCTAGAAATAACAGTAAAATTTTTCTCAAATTTCTCCTTATTTCATTAAAAAAGGTTGTGTTATTTTGATGATGGACCGGATGTGGCTGTGCAGTTAAGAGGATTTTGCATCGAACCTATATAGTTTCAGGACCAGCTCCACTGTATGGTATCTTGGACAAGTACCTTCTTTAGCACTGAATATACTAAAAAAAATACTCCAGCAGTGGCCGACCAGTCTGAATATTTTATACTGTTTCTATTTTTTTTTTCTTTTTTACCTTTTTCTCAAATGTGCAGGGGACCCAATACTACATTATCCAAAGGGCAAAGCAACTTTCAGGAAGAATAATGGTTTATTAAGACAGAAGGTTGCAGATGATCTTTCTTTATCAAAGAACAATGAGCAGAAAAAAAGATATCCTTGACCTGGTGGTATATACCTCACTTGGATTTTAACACTTCTGAGGTTCCACTCACTATAAAACATATAGAGCCCGAATTTTTCCTACTCCATTCCGTAACTCTTATGTGTGTGTGTGTGTATATATATATGGTGGTTGTCTATACTTTATGCAGAGTCTGATCACCTCCTGTACCTACACCTCAGATCCATCATGGCGTCTGATATGGCTTTTGAAACCAGACAATGTACTGAAAAGACACCCACATTGATTGCATACCTGATTTGTACCAGCAAGAACTGCAGTTAAGTTCTGATCTTTGTGGATCTTAAAATGTCTTTTGAGGCCTCTGTTATATTTGCAGACCTTATGGCATACATTAAAAGGCATACACAGATATATAGCAAAGTAGTTGGTGGAGGTTCATTTTCTTTCTCTTGTTTTTTTCCTGACCATTTTCTTTTACTCTTAATCCTTTCTGTCAAAGACTTTTCCATTCTTCCTGAGCATTAAGCTAATACACCTGTTTGTTGTTAATTCACCTGTTTTCGTTTTTTGTTTTCTGTAAATTTGAATTGTGCTTCTTAACCACATGGTTCCTTGTTCAGTCTTACTGTGTGACACCTCAGGCAAACCAAAACCTTGTGAGTAGATTTTACAGCTGGAAACTTGAAGAAGCCTACTATATATATATGTATCATCATCATCATCACCAACATCGTTTGATGTCCACTTGCCATGCTGGCATGAGGTGGACGGTTTGACTGAAGTCTGGCAAGCTAGTAGGTTGCACCAGGCTCCAATCTGATGTGGAAATGTTTCTACAGGTGGATGCCCTTCCTAATGCCACCCACTCTGAGAGTGTAGTGGGTGCTTTTTACAAGCCACCAGCATGAGAGCCAGTCAAGGAGTACTGGCATCAATCACGTTTGGATGTTGCTTCTTACATGCCACCAGCACGGGAGCTAGTCAGGGGGCACTGGAATCACCCATGTGTTGATGGTGCATTTTATGTGCCACTGGCACGGAAGCCAGTCAGGTGGCACTAGCCACGGCTACAATTTCGACTTTACTTGACCCAACAGGTCTTCTCAAGCATACCCAACACTTCAGGCATACTTTTAAATGGGCCGATCATGCAACACTGGCATTGACCATGGCTGTGATCTCAGTTTAGTTGCTGGGTCTTCACAATCACAGCATATCTTTAAAGTTCTTGGTCTCTTGTCATTGCCTCTGTAACATTTGAAGGTCATGCTTCACCACCTCTTTCTATGTCTTCCTGGGTCTACCTCTTCCACAGGTTCCTTCCACTGCTAGGGTGTGACACTTCCTCACACAGCTGTCCTCAGCCATACGTAACACATGACCACACCAGCATAGTTATCTCTCTTATATAATATATATGTAAGTGTGTGTGTGTGTTTGTGTCTTTGTGTCTGTCTCCTACTACAGCTTGGTAACTAGTATTGATGTATTTACCTCCTTGTAACTTAGTAGTTCAGCAAAAGAAACCAATAGAATAAGTACCAGGCTTGAAAAAATTACTAGGGTCAATTCATTCAACTAAAGTTCTTTCACGTGGTGCCCCAGCATGCCCTCAATCAAATGACTGAAATATGTGAAAGATGAAAAAACAAAAGATATTTATATATCTTATAACTATGAAGCGTATACTGAGGTTAATTATATTTGCTATATGAGGACTTATTATAAATTGTAATTGTTTCTGTTGGTGATGTTGCTTTTAATAGTTTAAGTAGCTAAGGTTGAACCATGTGTGTTATATGTTGCTAAACTACATATATGTAATTTAGACAAATTCCAGAAATAAAATGTATACCCCATTATATATATTGGAGCTGTCTGGTGTTTTGAAGTTCTGCCTGTTATTGCTTATGGTGTATCATATCTTCCTAAACATCAAAAGCTTTGTCTACAACAGTTATTGATATTTAACTGTACATACCAAGGGACATTTTATCCACTTACTTGTTCATCTTACTCTGCAGGAAATACTTATAACTGCATGGACAGTGAAGGAGGAAATACAGCATGGATCAAAATAATTCAGACATCCCTTGGTAGCATCAATGCTACTTGACATTCCAAGAAGGAACGATACTATAGGAAATTACTCAAATTGTGGTTTCAGTCTAATTTTGATGAAGTGTGTGTTTCACAATACAAGATGTTCATAAAACATTGATCTACAAGACTTCCAGAAAGAGGATGGAAATTCCTGGCAAGATGAGGTGACAGCCTGGAACGACAGCAAAAAGAACAGGGAAGTTTAACATAGGAGAAATACCTTCAGGATGTTTTCTCAAGATAGAAGCCATACATCTTCCACTAACTTGTCATTTGATAATGCTTTATACAATGATATACCACCTGTAGCTTGTGATGGAAATTCTAGGAGTTCAAAAGGGATGAAGGTCCATTATAGAAAAGATAGTGGGAGCTGTGGTGCTAGACAGCAATGTGAATTTGTTATGGACAGTAAGATGTTTAACAAGAATCAACACATGGAAATATATCTACAGTGTTCAGGGATCAATTTGATATCTATAAAGTAGGCTTTGTTACAACCTTGGCAAAACAAAAATACAGCTCGATGCAAATTGATATCCAGGTTTGAGTATCTTGACATATAGGTGTCTATGTGAATCTACAGAATGACTTGAAAGGATTGTCATCAGGGATAATCAGTATATTTGCTTTGATCATTCCTAAGATTTGTTAAGTCAGGATGTTTGAGATTGTAGCCTACCCAAAGAAAAAACAAAGCAAGATAGTATTAATTGAAGGAAAGACTAGCAGAAAAAAAAAGAAAAGAAAAAATAGTAGAGAAAATTGAGTAATGAACTTGTAAAGCTTCAACACAAGGAAATTATCCGATCTTTACTTGGTGATATACAAAGGAAGATTCTAGTGCTATCAGAGGTAGTCAGAGAAAAGCAAGAATGTAGAAGGAATCTCATGAGCCTTTTTATGTATAACTCTTATAGGCTAATGAGAAACTTGTTTGAACAAAACAGGTCAGCAGTTTGAAAATTTCCTAAAAAAACTTGAAAGCCATCTTTAAAGTGTCTACTTGGACCTCTTCAAGACATGCTCCTGCATCTGATCTTTAATGAGTTGGAAGTCTAATTCAACTGTTTGTATTTCCCAAATAAAGAAGTTCAGTCATTTGTGAAAAAGCAAAATCCAAAATGTACCAGACAAGTCATTGTCAGAGTGTTGAGGAGATAACTGCAAGTGTAGAGATTAGGAAAAGTAACATAGGATTGGTGTTTGCCAGAGGGTTTGCAGGTCCAAAAGGAGAAGGGGAATCATCAAGTGATCAGTTTCAACTGATATTCTTCTTTAATGTAATGACTAATACGTTTAATGAAGAGCTGGCAAGAAGGATGGCAGGTTTCCAAGTAATGAATGAACTCATAGGCATTTTGGAGCAGAAAACAGGGATCTTGGGACTCCCAGGTACTTTGAACATTCTTAAATGATCCGAAGCTCCATTCAGATTGTCAAAAGGAAAAAAAAAAGATTTCCAAGTTGTCTAGGTTTTGGGGTTAACTTGAGAAATGCATATGGGTCAGTTTCCAATGTGCTGATACACACATTAGTGATATGCTACCTCAGATTAGAAATCATGCAATTTACCAGTAAGGATTTCACAACCAGCTGGAAAGCACTAGAAATTGTTATGATTAGGTGCAAATTCTTTCTTTCAAATTTATGATAGATCTAGAGTTGACAGTGAAAGGTTTAAGAAGCTGCTAAAAGAAAAGGGAGGACACTTAGTAATACTACCATTATGTGCTTTTATAGATGGCATTACCACCAGTAGAAACACAAAACAAAAAATTTCTTTCTTAATTTAAAACAAATAATCTCTGAGTGGTTGGCGTTAGGAAGGGCATCCAGCTGTAGAAACTCTGCCAAATCAGACTGGAGCCTGGTGTTGCCATCCGGTTTCACCAGTCCTCAGTCAAATCGTCCAACCCATGCTAGCATGGAAAGCGGACGTTAAACGATGATGATGATGATGATGATGAATCTTCTGGAGAGTCTAGATGAACCACTGTGTCAATGTCAACTGCACTCCAAAGTTTTAAAATGTCAGCCTATATATGAGAAGAGGCCAGATCTAGAAATTCCATTTTAAAACTGGAAGTGGGAATGATTCCAGTTATAACTGAGATCAGGCAATTAGAGATTAGTCAATTAAGATCCTCGATCATATTTATGCTGTACTGCTAGATTATACCAAGCAGCAAATTTGAAACAAGCACTAAAAGCAGCAACCTCACATCTTAAACTTCTCTATGTTAAGCTATGCATTGATAGGGAAGTTAAGATGGTGTTCTTGATATGGTCTATTGCTGGACTTTTATGGTCTCTCTAAGTGTATCAAATACCATCAAAAAGAATAGGAAGAAGGAAAACGTTTGTTCTTATGAGAATGGTCTGATTTCATGCTAGGATTTATGAATGTTGGACTGTACAGTTCTGTAACAAAACTTCATCTATCTATAACATCACTGGTAGAGCAGATTCAAGCAATGAAAGAACAGATTCATAGGATGTTATGGGATTCAACGAATCTCACTTTTTATGAACATAGCAGAGAATATTGATAGGAAGAAAATGGAACCTACACACACACAAGACAAAAATGTTGAGTTATTGATGACTGTGCACAAGTCTCTAGGATATGTAAAAGTTGATGGATGAATTTGATGGTAGAAGAAACAATTTCAGCATGAAATGTAACATTCAAATAACTGAAATTGATTATCATGTAAATCCTGACAGATGCCAAGAAGAACAACTTAAGCCCATTTATATAAAAAGTTGGGAAAGGGTAAAGAAAGACAATACATTTCCCTATCCTGATCACAATGGTTAGTGATGATGGACATTGCTGAATGACTCATGAGGAAGTCCATCGTGTTATTCAGAAGGTTGAAAGAGTAACTGTAGAACTACAAGCAAGTTTTTATCCGAGTGAAACAGAAAGTCATCTTCATCATCATCATCATCATCGTCTAACGTCTGCTTTCCATGCTAGCATGGGTTGGACGATTTGACTGAGGACTGGCGAACCAAATGGCTACGCCAGGCTCCAATCTGATTTGGCAGAGTTTCTACAACTGGATGCCCTTCCTAACGCCAACCACTCAGTGTAGTGTAGTGGGTGCTTTTACGTGCCACCGGTACAAAGGCCAGTCAGGTGGTACTGGCAACAGCAACACTCAAAATGGTGTATTTTATGTGCCACCTGCACAGGAGCTAGTCCGGTGGCACTGGCAACGACCTCGCTCAAATGTCATTTCACGTGCCACCGGCACAAGTGCCAGGAAGGTGACGCTGGTAGTGATTACGCTCAAATGGTGCTATTTATGTGCCACCATTTGAGCGTAATCGTTACCAGCGTCGCCGATTACACTCAATATACCAGAAAATTTTAGTGTTCATCATATTGTGTAAAATAGTATTGTTTGATAATGGATCTTATAATGAAGGCAAATAAAAAACTGTATGTATTTATGAGGCACATCAAAGACATCATGAGCATCACTTGGAAAGGTATGAACAGAGAACACCCTCATAAAAGAATAAACCAGGCACTTTAGCATTGAAGAGGCATTGGTGAAATGAAATCTCTACAGGTTTCATTATGTTTAAAGAATAGAGAAAGTTCAGAATCCAAGATGGATACTGTACACATAGTTGCAACAGTATGAGAAACCCTGAGTGGTATTCAAAGATGTGACTAAATGTAACATGAAGAGATTGTCATCCTTATGATAGCTTGACCAATGAAGTGCAAGATAGAAAGCCATGCTGGGAATTGATTCACTTCTGATAATCTAACTCCTGGCACTTTATATGGGCAATCGTCAGCCAATAGTAATAGGCTGCCTATAGTAGTAATGATGATGAGATATACATATATACATGTATGGATATATATATATATATATATATATATATATATATATATATATATATATATATGTATGTATGTATATATAGGTATGTATGTATATGTGTGTGTGTGTGAGTGTGTGTGTGTGTGTGTGTGTGTGTGTGTGTGTGTGTGTGTGTGTGTGAATATACATAAAATTTACATTTGCTTATACAGAAATGTAAATAGAGAAATAAAGACAGGAGAAATATTTCTGTTTCAATTGTTCCAAAATAGAGATTTACAATTTCGAATGAAAGCTGTGAAAGCTTTTATATTTATATATTCCTGAAAACATTGAGATCCGTATTAGTTCTAAGTATATTCCTCATGAAGGATGTAACAATGAGCTTTTGATGTGGCCATTTTGAAAATATTCAAATCTTAAGAAGATTTACAACATATTTGTGCGTAAATACATACATACACACACATACTCACATACAGTGCAAGAGAGAGAGAGAGAGAGAGAAATAATTATATATGTATGTGTATATGTATATAGAGGAATGAATGTATCCATTCACATTCGTGCACATTTGTATGTAGAAGTGTGTATACAAATATATGTATGTATGTATGCATGTATGAATATATGCATATGTATATGTATGCATGCATATATATATATATACACGCACATATATATATATATATATATATATATATATACAGGATGACATATACATACCATCACCATCACCATTTTCATTTTGTACAGCCAAATGTTTAAATTCAGTCTATACTCCGAGTTACTACTTTCGTAGGTGCCAAATCTTGCTTACAGTTTCTACTTTTTGCAAACATTTAGTGGCTAACGTCCATTCCTAAATCCGTTTCTATGTGTCTATTTCTCTGTCTGTCAATCTATCTATTATGTATTATGAATAGATGATATGTGTGTTTATATACACATACACATATACATATGTATAGTGCTTCATGAGATTCAAAACAAAAATACAATACAAGGATAAAAATATAAAGTTATCAACAAACAAAATAATACATGACCAGAAAAATGTTCAGACAGCTATATTAAAGAAGAAGTTTATTCAAGACAACTGTCCCCAGCTTCAACGATAGCCTTGATTCAGCAATAGAAGTAACTGCATACTGGGATCAAATGATTCTACCCATGGAACTCACCTAGCACCACTGCAATCCAATTTTCCTGATACGATTGAACTACATTCATGTGACACTACTGCACTCAGGATTATCTGACACCATTACCCCCAGGTTTTTCTGG
>NC_142935.1:49536573-49606573 GCF_046866305.1 Octopus bimaculoides | reverse complement strand
AGAAGAAACAGCTGTAAGCTAAATAAGGAAACTGTGTAACTCTTGTTGATTTGTCATTCTTTAATGGATATATATATATATATATATATATATATATATATATATATATATATATATATATTATATAATTCAGACCTACAGAAAGCAAAAGATGAAAACAGGTGAAGGAACAATAAGCAGGTGTATTAGTTTAATGCGTGAGAAGTATGGAAAAGTCTTCAACATATTGAGCCTACACTCTACAAAGGACTGAGTGGAAAAAAAATAGAGAGAATGAAAAAAATTGGAGAGGGAAAAAACGTGTGTAGGATTAACAGTTCGACATCATGAAAATGATATACATACACACACATACATACATACATATGTATGTGTATATATATATATATATATATATATATATATATATACACATATATATATGCATATATATACATATACTCTTTTACTCCTTTACTCATTTCAAGCATGTAGCCATGGTCATGCTGGAGCACTACCATGGTCTTTCTGATTTCCTCAGTCTTGGGTATTTCACATCTGTACTCCTGCATATGCCTTTGTCCCAACTGTTGGCACATTTGGTGTAAAAGGGAGTATATATATATATATATATATATATATATATATATATATATATATATATAATTCAACTCTTCGAAACACTGGTGTTTTAATGGTGGCAGCTGATGAAGGATATGTTCTCTACATGGCCTGCTTGTTTGTTGTACCTTGTTTATCATTTTGTCCATGTTCTTTTGCAACGTCATGTACCCAGATATGTATCTATATGTACATGTAGATGAAGGTATGTACATACATGTACATATATATGCATATACTCATATATTGTTTGTACATATATATATATATATATATATATATATAGGGAGAATTCACAAAAGAAAAAACAACAAAAGACAAAAACAGGGGCTATAGGCAACAAACGGATGTATTAGTATAATGCTCGGGAAGTGAAAAAGTCTTTAACGTTTCGAGCCTATGATCTTCCACAGAAAGAAACAAGGAGAAACACAGGAGAGAAAAAAAGAATGTGTAGTGGCTGGGTCTGTGAGAGCATGTGCGTATGCATATATACATACATATATGCTATTCAACATATCTATCCTATTTTAAAAGAAAAAATATGACAAGAGTACAATTTAGCTGTTATTTCTAACAGGTTGAGTGACTATCTGGAGGATTCATCATTGGTTCTGTCATTTTCCTTTATTTTCATTTCGTGTTATTTACTCTACTAACAACACTAACTTACCAAATATCTAACAGACTTCTGAAGAGAGCATGCCATCATTTACAGTTTACTGGCAACACTTTTGATTACATTGCTAAATGTTGTGGTTTATAGTTAATTCATGTTTTCTTCTTCCATAGACAAACACAATTCTCTGATAGTTCAAAATCTGTATGATTATAACTTATCCAAGAAATCAAGTTGGTTGAAAACAGCTTGTTGTTCTTGTTTTCATGGATGATATAATATATAATCTATAATCTACTGAAGCAGCAGTGTCTCTTTCATGAAGCTTGTCTTGTTTTTTGTTTATATATATTTCATATATTTTCATTTTTTTTTTTATTGTATATATACATATATTTCCCCTTTTTAAATATCTATCTATTTTCAGTCAGTGAATTAATATACTAGCTGTCTTTATATCATGGAAAAATGTTCTCTTGTATTTAGAATACTTTCATCAAAAAGAACTATGCTAATATTCATCAATAATATATGTGTGTGTGTGTCTATATATACATATACATACACACACATATATATGTGTTATACATACATACATATATATATATATATATATATATATATATATATATATATATATATATATATATATATATATTCATATATATATATATATATATATATATATATATATATATATATATATATATATATATATATATTCATATATATATATATATATATATATATATATATATATATATATATATATATATAGAACTAGATTGCCAATACAGTATGGCTTATAAATAAATACGTACAAAATGATTTATCTGTATGTGTAATAAACTTATATTTAATATTGCTGCAAAATTAACCCCATAGTTAAACTGCAGAGCTTTCAGCAAATTTAGGTGAGGATCAATTCGACTAGGTTTATCATTCTTACCATTCATCAGAGATTTCTTAAATCAGTCCTCCAAGGTACTGAAAATTTGTAGCATAAAGCTCCTACCATTCCTTCTCATCAGTACCATTGTCATCTTCCTCCTCTTTCTCTTCCTCTTCCTCCTCCTCCTCCTCATCATCAGCATCCTTGTAACTGTGCCATCATCGTCGTCGTTGTCATTGTTGTCATCATCATCATCCCTTTTACTATGCTGATATTGTTCAGGTGAACTTTATTGAAACATATACTATATGACTAGGTGCTCCTCCTGTCATTAAACTTCACTCACTTCCAAGTGAATTAATGTTTCCCCAACATCTTTGAGCAATGAACAACTCAATAACCAGGAATATTTTTGTAGCAGATTTGAACCAACGTCATTTCCTTAAAGAGTGACCTTGTTTCCAATCAACATGCGACTGTGAAGACATAAGGAAGACACAAACATGCACTGCAAAGACACATATACATTTGTACAAACATATATACATATTTATACATACATGTGAGAGTAAAACTATATATATATATATATATATATATATATATATATATATATATATATATATATAAATAAACATAGATAGATAGATAGATAGATAGATAGATAGATAGATAGATAGATAGATAGATAGACAGATATAGATATGCATATATATACATGTATTTATATATATATATCATGTTGAGTAAAAAGAATTTCCTATTTCAAGCTTTAATTAAAAGTTCAGACAAATGATATAGAGAAAGAGTTTATTAAGCAAAATATTTTCCTTCATATTCTATTGTCCGTTGTTATTGTTGTGCAAAAAGCTCAAATCCATGCTTACACAATTTGGTTGGTTTAGAGGCAAAATAACTTCCTACATTCGTTTTCAATCTTATCTACATTGTTGGACCTCCATCAGCTAGAAATGAACTAATGTTTGGAAAATGCAATACTATGACGGTGCAAGGTCTGAACTGAAAACAGGGTGACAGCATTTTCAGCCTCTCTTGTTCCTCAAGTTTATGCTTGGGATATTATCATGTTGTTTTGGTGCATATCTTTGATTAACCAATGCTGATTAGTAGGCTTAAAATATCATATACTTGCTGTAGTTGTTAAGCATGTAGGTTAGGGTTCACAGAATGACCATCTGGGACCATATCAAAGTATATCACTTCTCAAAATTCCACCAAGCACACAACATGGACTTTTATTCAAATCACCCTTGTTTTACAACAGGTTCTGAATCCTGGCTGGAACAAAGCCACTGATTTCTCTTATTAAGATTATAAAAATAGGTCCATATTTTATTCGCTGTTACAATTCAATGGCAAAAGCAGGCATCTTCAAAACATCCCAGCAGTTGTTTGGAAATGTTCACATCAAGATGTAGGACAAGATACTGCAATAGCCTGGGCTTCAGAGGTCCACTGCTCTTCAATATCCTCTCGAAGGACCTGAGAGACCTGCATGCAGTGGATGTAGGTGTCTTCAAGATGAGACTGGACCTCTTCCTGTCAGGTGTCCCAGATGACCAACTTCACGGCAGGAGGTGCAGATGAGAGCAGCTGCATCAAACTCTCTCATGCACCAAGTGTCAATTCCTGAAGTAAAATTCATGAAGTAAAATTGTGTAGCAACACCAAATGGCGGTGCCCCAGCATGGCCACAGCTCATGAGCTGAAACTAGATAAAATAAAATAAAAAAATTAAAAAATGTTATACTTCGACAATGCACAAAATATTTTAACACTATCTTTATACCATTTCTAATAATATTTAATCATAAAAATATAATGGAATTCTTTAAACATGGAATGGTTATGAGAGTCCACCTGAGGCATCAAAGGTGAAAAATGGTTGAGAACCACTGTTCTACATGGTTATCTGACATGCAAGAGACAGTAGCCACATTACTTTTGATTCATACACTTCATTAGCTTTAGTAACAAAAAAATTGAATGGACAAATTAGTTCTTGATGCACTGACTTAGCAAAAGAGAGACGGGCATGAGTGGAATGTTCTTGGTCATAGATTTGCTCAGTTTCTGTAATATGCCAAAAAAACTCATTGTAGAGACAAATGTGTGTGTGTAAATGTTTTATTTGTGTACACATGTGTAGGTGTGCATGTATATGTTTGTGTGTGTTTATGTGTTAATTGTAAAGTGGAGGCTAACCTAATTGATGTTGTAAGACAACGATTCCTTTTAATTAATTAAAATTACATTCTTAGTAATGGGAACAGTCACTTTCTAAATTACTAATTCTAGTAAAAAAAAAAAAGAAAAGAAAAAGCTGTGGAGACAACCCATAAATTTTAATTAAAATTAACTGAATTTGCTATGGTGTGGAGAGAGAATCCACAGCTATATGGTTTCAATTCAACCACAATGGTTTGGAAACATCTCTTTTGCCATAACTTTGTATTGACCAAAGTTTTATTTATGAAATTCTATTGATGTGTGAGGCTGAATCTCCCTGAGAACTGTTATGGTATGCATTTCTGTGGAGTATTCAGTCACTTGTGCATTAATTTTATGAGCAGACTGTTCAGTTGATCAGATAAACAAGAACCTTGTCATCGTAACCGACGGAGTGCCATTTTTTAAAAAGTGTGAAAAGAAAGGAAATGTTCCATATTGTAAGGCAAAAATGTCATGTGTTCAGCACAAGCATTGAAAGCTAAGACAAAATAATTGCTATTCCGTCATGTAGTGACTTTGCCCTTGACTCACGCTCAATTTGATAACAACAACCTGTGCATCGGTGCTTATCTGGGGGCTTGACCTCCAAATCTGTGAAACCCACAAATGCCGCTGTTAGGACTGAACATTTCCTTTGGAAGATTTGAAGTTGAAGCACCTCGACCTCAAACATGCTAAGGCCAGTGCCATGAACAAGAAAGTGCGAAATGACATCATCACCAGAGTCCATCATCCAGCAGCACCAACAACAACATATAGGTTGAGAGGAGAGCCGCCCCCAAATCCAGTTACCAGCTAGGGGATTTAAGAAATATGTTATGAATGTATGCATTTACATGTATGTGTATATATGCATGTATCTTCCATATATGTATATCAATAAAGGATATGAACATGACTGGAAAAAATTAGCAGCAGACTTTGAATGAAGTTATTGTGATATTTGTTCTGCACTCAGTTACAGGCTGTCCATTCACATTTTCACTGCCAGAAATGTAAGAAAACAGTCTAGTCTTTATTTACATTATTTACATTATTTACATTCAACAAATATTTGTCATCATCTTGTCTGTTGTTAACACAATTTTTCAGCTGATATGCCCTCCAGCCTTCTTCAGGTACCTTGGGGATATGGCGTAGTGGTTAAGAGCACAGGCTACAAAACCAAAGATTTCGAGTTCTATTCCAGGCAGTGACTTGAATAATAATAATAATAATAATAATAATAATAATAATAATAAAAACAACATCAAAAAATACCTTAGGAATGAGAACCCAGGTTCGAAATTTCCCCAAGATATCAACCCCAGTGTGTAACTGGTACTTGTTTCATCAACTTCCTGAAGAAGGCTGGAGGGTATATCAGCCGAAACGTTGTGTTAACAACAAACAAGATGAGGAGAAATATCCATCGAATGTAAATAATGTACATAATTCCTCATCTCTTAAATATAGAACTGTACAGTCTAGTATGTCAGTTACTGATTTGAGGAAAGCTGTTTGTTTGACCAGTTGCAATATAAAATAAATAATATTTTCTACTTTAGACACAAGGCCTGAAATTTGTGGGGAGGAGGCCAGATGATTAGATCGACCCCATTATGCAACTGGTATTTAATTTATCGACTCTGAAAGGATAAAAAGCAAAGTCAACCTCGGCAGAATTTAAACTTAAAATGTAAAGATAGATGAAATGCTGCTAAGCATTTCGTCCGGCATGCTAAAGTTTCTGCCAGCTCGCCACCTTAATATAAAATAACTGATAGATAAATAAACCTCTCTTACATTCCTATCAGTTTATCTGAAGGAAAATAACTACCAACAGCAACAAGCATTAAGATGGACGTTGTTTATTTGAAGAATGCTACAGACATCTGTTGATGACTTCAAGAATTTCTGTAACGTTTTGTGAATTTTAAACTTGGAATTGTAATTTTGGTTCCATGAATGGTATTTCAGAAGAAGTATCCTAATTTGAATCATCGTTGTATGTAAAATGAAGTCTTTGTCAATGTGATGTTAAAACACATTTGTATGTGTGCGTGTGTGTGTGTGTGTGTGTGTGTGTGTGTGTGTGTGTGTGGCTCTATGTGAGTTTATATGTTTTCTAGCATGTTCTCCATTCCCCTTTACCACTCAACATAAATGTGTGCAGTTTATATATATACACATACATACATACATACATACATACATACATATATATATATATATATATATATATATATATATATATATATATATATATATATATATATATATATATATATATATATATATATATATATATATATATATTCACACACACAGAAACACACAATCACATACATATACACATGAAAATGAACAAACACAAACACAAACACAATGCTTATATGTATATATATATATATATATATATATATATATATATATGTACATACGCGAGTGGTATTTATGTAAGTAATGTATGTATGAATATTCATATCTATCAGTAACTTCTGTATATCTTTTTATCTGTTTTGCATTTAAGCCCACATATATACATGAACATTATCATGTGCATCTCTTTGTGTGTCTTACTATGCATGTATGTAAACATATACAAATTTTGTGGATGTGGTTATATATATATATATATTATATATATATATATATATATATATATATATATATATATATATATATATATATATATATATATATATATATATATATATATATATATATATATATATATATATATATGTATGTATATATATAGATATATATAGATATATATACATATACATATAAATATACATATATATATACATACATAGATATATATATGTGAGTGTGTGTGTATTATGTATATATATATATATGTGTGTATACACACACACACACACGAGCACACACACACACGAGCACACACACACAGAGCATACATGCACACTCATACGCATTGACACATTAATATAAATAGGATCTATGTATATTGTATTTATATATATATATATAAACACCGACCCATTAATATAAATAGAATGTATGTGGCTGTGTGAGTGAGTGTGTTTGTATTTATATGGGTTTGTGCGTGTGGATGTGTGTGTGTATATATATATATATATATATATATATATATATATATTATGTGTATATCCACCCACACTTATATAACATGCATTACACATATATAAAGATGTATATATATCGAAGTCGAGGAGCTTAGTCATTGGGTAAAAACATTGAACAGAATAAATGGGATGTTTAATGTTCAAAATTACGTTTGATGTTGTAATGTGGAAGATTTTTTTCTTTTTTTATGCATTTAAAAAAACAATAATATTTTATATATATAAATGTGTTTCTTCTCTGTTAAAATATGCAAGTGTGTACATACACATGCATACTCATACTTTGATTTTAAACACAAAAGTGTTGCCATATATATATGTGTTCTAGTGGAGTCTTATTCCCATACCAACTTGCATATATTTATGCATATTTTACATGTCAATGCTTTTGACTGTAGGATCTCTTATAATGCATGTTTTGTGATGGTTGTATTCTTGTAAGCATTATCTGTGATTCAACTTCGATTTCATTTCCCTTACTCATCTAATAACTCTATGTTGCTCCCTTTTGCTTGAAAAGTAGGCAAATCTCCTTTTAAATCCTTCATGCTCTTTAATAATTAACGGCACAATAATTAGTGTAACTTTAAATAAATATGTGATACTGAAATCTGAACTATAGTATTTATATTTGATCAGGGCAGACAACAACACAATTGTTACCAGTACTACCAGAAAATACATATTCTGCATGCTTATGAAAATTGCTTGAAATAACAGCCAAATGTTTCTTGAAATCATATTCTACCATCTTTAAACAAAGGAGAATACATTGGCAAATGAAATTCTGGATAGTCTATGTTTGAATAATTTGCTATATAGTTATGGTTAGAATGGTTGCAAGAATAATAGAATAATGTACTAAATACTATAGATTATTTTATTCTCAACCTGCCAGGATTAACCCTTTAGCATGCAACCTGGCCATTCCCAGCCAAAATATTCTATATGTCTTATATTTAAACTGACCAGATCCAGCCTCTCACACCTTCACTACAATGTTCATCTACATTCACATCATCAAAATCTCAAAAGTATGAAATAATGCATGATTAATTCAAAACAATATTAATTAATAAGTGCCCCTTTGGTCATGAATGACCATGGGATTGTATATTCCTCCAAGGCACAAGTCTAAGCAAGGTTTAGAAGAGCAGCAGTCACCCATGCATACCAGCCTCCCCTCTCCATGCCACCGATGTTATCCAAGGGAAAGGTAAAGGTCAATACAGCTTGTCACCAGTGACGTTGCAACTCATTTCAACAGTTGAGTGAACTGGAGTAACATGAAGTAAAGTGTCTTGCTCAAGAACACAAAGCACAGCCCAGTCTGGGAATTGAACTCACTCCTTCATGATTGTGAGCCCAGCACTCTAACCACTGAGCCATGTGCTTTTGCCTAATTAATATACATTACAATTGACAGTGTAATCTGAATGTTAAAGGGTTAAACACATGACTAATTTCTGTCCTTGTCCTAATATGATAAGCTCTTAGTAGGAAGATTCACCTGATTATCAGAATATCTGACAAAATGCTCTCCAGTATTGATTTGAGTCACTTTACATTCTGAGTTCAAATCCTGCCAAGGCTGATTTTGTTTTTTCTCTTTAAAAGATGGATAATATAAGATTCCATTTAGCTATTAGGATCAACTTAATCAACAAATCCCTTCCCCTAAATTTCTGGTTTCATCCTTATAATAGAAACGATTATTATTATAATTATTATTATTATTATTATTATTATTATTATCATTATTTTAATAAGGCAGTCAGCTGGAGAATCATTAGCACACCAAGCAAAATCCTTAGCTGCATTTCGTCTGTCCTTCCATTCTGAGTTCAAATTACACCGAGGTCGAATTTGCCTTTCATCCTTACGGAGTTGATGAAACAAGTACCAGTTACACACTGGGGTTGATATCATCGTCATCGTCGTCATCGTCGTCGTCGTCGTCATCGTCATCATCGTCATCATCATTATTACTTTTATTATTATCATCATCATTAAGGCAATAAGCTGGCAGAAATTTTACCTTTACTGGAAAAATTGCTTGGCACCATTTCTTCTAACTTTATGTTCTGAGTTCAAATGCCACTTGGATAGACTTTCACTTTCCACTGTTTCAGGTCAATAAAATAAATACCAGTTGAGCACTGGGGGCAATGTAATTAACTTTCTCCCCACCCCCAAAATGCAGGCTTTGTGCCAAAATTTTAAATCTTTATTATTATTACTGGTGATTTAACTCAGGTTTAATCTTATTCCTGGTAGGATCTATGTGGTCTTTTGAGTGATTCAGACCCTCCTGATAATCTTTTCTGTTCCTAAGAAGCAAGAACTTTGTAAGTGCTCTACAGGGCATTCTATTCTAATCTCCTTCAGTCATTTGTCAATGTCTTTAATTACTGTTCCCAATGCACCAAGTATTACAGGCACAAACTTTACAGTTTTCATATTCAAAAATTCTTCTAATTTCAAATTTTAAGGGTTTGTATTTTTTTTATTTGTTTTCATCCTCTTTCTTTACAATACTGGAGTCAAGCTATAATAATAATAATAATAATAATAATAATAATAATAATCATAATAATAATAATAATAATGATGATGATAATAATAATATTTATTATTATTATTATTATTATTATTATTATTATTATCATTATGGTGAAGAGGAAGGAGAAGAAGAAGAAGAAGAAGAAGAAGAAGAACGAGAAGAAGAGGAAGAAGAAGAAGAAGAAGAAGAGGGAGAAGGAGGGGAGGAGGAGAAGGAGAAGGAGAAGAAGAAGAAGAAGAAGAAGAAGAAGGAGGAGTAGGAGGGGAGGAGGAGAAGGAGGAGGAGAAGAAGAAGAAGAAGAAGAAGAAGAAGGAGAAGGAGGAGGAGGAGGGGAGAAGAAGAAGAAGAAGAAGAAGAAGAAGAAGAAGAAGAGTGCAATAAAATTTGTAATAGATTGTTTATTTAATGGTTTTGAACAATTTTTCACCAGATCATCTGTCTTCTTCAGGTTCAAAATCTGAAATGGAAATAGCTGCAGAAACACACACATTCAAAATACAAACAAGGAAATTATTTGTTCCCATTTTGACAGAATGACATCATCAGTTTTCATTTTTGTAACTAGTAAAAGGAAAACGAAGAAAACGAAAAGAAATAAAGAAAAAAGAGGTGAATAGAGTACTTAGTCTGACAGTTTTGTGTAAATGTGATGAAATTCCTCTGTCATTTTATTCATTCCTCAAGGGCGTGATTTTAGTAATTCGCAAATATAATTGTCCTCATGCACTTTGAGGACTGAAAGTGTAGTAGATTCAGAATATTTTCTGAGAATGTGCACTTTCAGGTGTTCCTCAAAAGTGAAGCTGTTTAATGTAAAATATTCGGCAAGTTCTGTGAAACCACTGCTATTGTGCCTGAGCCTACTGAATCATACCTTTGTCTATTGAATCTTTTATTTAATTTTTCTCTGGTACAACCGACATAAATCAAGTTATGTCTGGTGTGTTATTCTGCATACACCAAATATGAATCTTTACACATCCCACTTTCTATATAAATCATAACATTTCTGTTATAATTTATGATGGAATATAGGCACTCCATCGCTTACGACGATGGGAGTTCCAGTTGATCCGATCAATGGAACAGCCAACTCGTGAAATTAATATGCAAGTGGCTGAGCACTCCACAGACACATGTACCCTTAATGTAGTTGTTGGGGATATTCAGCATGAAGCAGTGTGACAAGGCTGACCCTTTGAATTACAGGCACAACAGAAACAGGAAGTAAGAGTGAGAGAAAGTTGTGGTGGAAGAGTACAGCAGGGTTCGCCACCATCCCCTGCAGGAGCCTCATAGAGCTTTAGGTGTTTTCGCTCAATAAACACTCACAACGCCCGGTCTGGGAATCGAAACCGCGATCCTTTGACCGCAAGCCCGCTGCCCTAACCACTGGGCCATTGCACCTCCACATGATGGAATAGACTTGACACATATTGTTGCACAATGAATATGGTTTACCTCTCTTGAGGTTGAATTTCAAGATGCTACATGCAGAAACTCCAGTGTTAGTTTTCTTGAAGTTAGAGGCAGTGGTTGATATTTCTCTTATATCTTTATTGTGTCTAAAACCTACAATAGGCGACGGAGGGAATATTTGTTTGTAACTAGGATATTTTTCTGCAAAATGCTGGTAACTTTCATGCAACACTTTTGAAACGCCAGTGACATTTCGGTTCCAGTTGATCACTAAAGGAATTTTATCACAAATTTTACTTTGGTTTCTAAAATTATGTGTGGAAGTTTGACTTTTCTTGTTAATTTTAGTTACGTCATTTGTGATTTCCTTTAATCATGATTCACTGTAACTGCATTTGACATAATGGTGTACAAAAGCATTTGCATGTTTCCAGTAATCCCCTACATCAATACAAATCCGTTTTATCCTCAAAAATTGGGATTTGGGGTTTGACTTAATTATATAATGTGGATGATTGGAGTGGTGATGAAGGTAAATGTGGAATGACATGTGCTTGCAAAATAACTATGTCACTATTCTGCCACCAGAAAACTTAACTTTTATGTTTAAAAACTCAACACTAGTTTTTGAAAAACTAGACATAAATTCTATACTGGACTTAAAGCCATTGTTTTTAGAGTAACAGTCACAGAAATGCAAGAAGTTAACTAAACTGTCCTGTGATCTTTCCCAGGCAAAAAAGACATCATCAATGAACCATAACTTAAGTATTGTTTGATGACCATGCAGGGATTTGAATGTCTTCGTTAGCTGTGTCTTGAATTTCTTTTTCCTTTTACCAGTTACGAAGGTGAAAACTGATGATATCATTCTGTCAAAATGGGAATGCAGGATTTCCTTGTTTATATTTTGGATTTCTGTGTTTCTGCAGTTATTTTAATTTTATCTTTTGAACTTGAAGAAGACAGCTGATCTGTTGAAATATTGTTCAAACTGTTAAATAAACAATCCATTACAACTTGCAATGTGCTCTTCTTATTGTCTATTTACCTTCATGAAGAGTTACATCAATCTTTATAAATTGACTCATCCCCTCCCCACAAAATTGCTGCCATTCTTGCAAAACTTGAAACCATTATCATTATTATCATCATTGGTAGTAGTAAGGTGGTGAGCTGGCAGAATCGTTAGCACACCTGGCAAAATGCTTAGTAGTATTTCATCTGTCTTTACATTCTTAGTTCAAACTCTGGTGAGGTCAACTTTGCCTTTCGTCCGTCTGGGATTGATAAATTAAGTACTAGTTGCATACTGGGATCAATCTAATTGACTGGCCCCATCCCACCAAATTTCAGGCTTTGTGCCTATAATAGAAAAGATTATTATTATTATTATTAGTAGCAACAGAACTGGCAGCATTATTATTATTGCCATTTTTTACTGTAAGTTTGTTTTGCAAGTGGAATTAAGATACTTTTTTTTTATTTCCTATTCTAAACTAGAAACACATTCTAAAATCCTAAAATTAAATTCTCCCTTGCAATGGTTCATTTGAAAAGACAGTTTTCTCTTCTTTTTTTTATCAATTTTTAGTTGTATTTTCTCTTTTTACATTTTTTTCAGTTTTTTTACTTTTCTGTTCTTTTTATTATCAGTTTCAAAACAAAAGAAATTAGTTCTATTCACTTTTTGAAAAATTCTGCAGAAATTATTTTACCCACAACAATATATAGATATGTATGTGTGTGTGTGTATGTGTGAATGTATGTGCATGTGTGCGTGTACACACACCCACACCCACACACATATGTATATATACATATACATATATATGTATGCGTATATGTGTCTGTCTATATGTGTGTGTATTTGTGTATATGTACATGTGTGTGTGTGTGTGTATTTGGAACCAATTCATTGATATATCATCTATATTTAATTTGTAATAATAATAATAATAATAGTAATATCATCACCAACAGCAACAATAGACAAAAATGAAGAACTGCTGATGAATGTTAAAGGAGTTAGCTCACTCATTTAATGTCTCTGGTTCGAGAAGTAAATGTGTGTGTGTGTGTGCTTGTGCGTTTGTATGTGTGTGTTTATATTCAATTTTTCATTCTAGAATCAACATCTTTGAAAGTTTGATTCAATTGGTACAGAGTAGAGAGCAGAATGGTACAAGAAAGATAAAGAGAGTGAGGGAGAGAGTAGGATATAGAAAGACAGAGAGATGGAGAGAGAGAGAGATTATTATCTGATGTAAATATAGAGATGTCTTGAAAAAGAAAAAAATAACACATCTTTTCTGGGACATTTTATTATTATCCAAGTTCAAAAGCTTATCTTTATTTGCTTTCTTTCTGAATATTATTTTATTTTATTTTATTTTATTTTATTTTATATTTTACTTACTTTTATAAAATAGAAGAAAATGTTATGTTGAATTGTGGCTAGCATTCATTTCAATAATATAGCTGTTATGACAGAGCTGTGAGCTACCAGTATTGGTAGCATGCTGGGCAAAATGCTTAGTGGTATTTCGTCTGCTGTTACGTTCTGAGTTCAAATTCCGCTGAGGTCGACTTTGCCTTCCAACCTTTTGGGGTCAATAAATCAAGTACCGGTTGCATACTGAGGTTGATCTAATCGACTGGCCCCCTCTCTCAAAATTTCTGACCTTGTGCCCTAGAGTAGAAATGAATATATATATAAATAAATATATATATATATATATACGACAGGCTTCCTTCAGTTTTTGTCTACCAAATCCACTCCCAAGGCTTTAGTCAGCTCGAGGCTATAGTAGAAGACACTTGCCCAAGGTGCCACGCAGTGGGAATGAACCCAGAGCCATGTGGTTGGTAAGCAAGCTACTTACCACACAGCCACTCCTGCACCTTCTCTTAACTAAAATATATAATAATGCTTTGAAATTGTGAATTATGAAAATCTTCGTAAATGAAATAGTGAATCGTCCCTCTTTAAGCAAACTGAAATAAATAGTTTATCTTTAGTTTATTCTGCATTGTAAAAATGTATGACACAGAGTAGGGCCTCTAAACATTTAATGAAAGAATTTTGTCACACAGTGTAGTAACTATTTATTTAAAAGCTAAAACTATGAAATATACACAGGACAGTTCCAGTTATATGAAAAGATGTGGTGGTCATAGCTAGAATACATTTGATCTCAGGTCTACTGGGGTTAAATATTAACAACCATGTAGAAACTTTATTGTAGTCAGATGTAGCACATTGATAAGCCTTACTACCATGAGCCTTATGGCAATACAAGTGGAGCATCATTAGGTTTTATGCTTGTTTGTGCTGTTTATTGATATTGGAATGTGACAAAGACATTTCAAGTAATATATGTTCTTCTAGTTTCAGAATGGTCCAGAAATCATCGCAGTTCTCTGACAGGTTAAAGATCACTGCGCATTGTCAGTCATATCTTAGCTATAATGTTAATGTAATGTTTAGAAATGCATTTGAGAATGTACGTGTGTATTTTAGCGTGTGTATGTGAGGTGGTGGTGGTGGTGGTGGTGGGGCACTTTTGTGTGAATATGTGAGTCTATGAGTGAGAAAGTATGTGTGTGTGCTAACACACCTGTCTCTCTTATGTATGGATGAGTTTCGCATTTCCATAAAACTTGTAATGTATTTAGGAATTCACAACTGTAAGCCAACTTATAAATCCTTCCTCCTTCATTACCCAGTGTATACATATGCATGTTATACTAACATAGATATACACACGTATGAATATATACATGCATATGCACATACACACACACATGCACACAATCGCAAACATAGATACATGCACACATGCACGTGTGTACACAGTCATACACACAGAGGGACACACATGTATGCACACATGCACATGCACACACAGACACATGCACATGCAAAAGCAACAAACACACACACGCACACAAACACGAGGCTTGATCAAAATGTTTCTGGATTGGTGCTATACAAAGAAAACTACAACATCATTTTACCATTTAATCTTCTTCAAAGTATTCCTCTTCTGAAGCCCCATACTTTATCGAGCATTTATTTCCATTGATGGAATCATTCCTGGAACTCCTCTTTTGGGATAGCAAATATATATGTATGCATATATGCAGGGCCATCGCTAAGCCCCTGCAACCCCTGTGGTCACAGGGGGTCTCCGTGGTTGAGGGGCCCCATATTAAGATCAAAGTACATAGATGAGTCATCTATTTACTTTGGTTATGATGTTGAACAAGAATTAAACTATGTTAACTGAAAATTTCAAGAAATAAAATGGTAATACATTGTACCTGCAAAAAGTTCTTGTAAAAATATAACATTGTACCACGAACGTGTACCAGACTTTGTGGATTGTGTATGATATCTATTGGACATGAATTGAGCTCCTAGCTTGATTATTCTGAACTGAGTGATGATTTTGCAAAGCGAAAAGTGTGCCATGTTCGTCTTTGAAAGTTGCCCGGATTATAAAAGTGGTCTTTTATTCATATCTGGAAGTTTTACTTATTGAAATTTGTAATAGAACTAAATTAATTTAACTTGTACTTTTGAAGATGTTCTTTAGGATAAAGGGAAATATTGAACTTCAGATAGAATAAAGTAAAACATAGCTATGAATAAATGGAGTGTAGATTATAAATTTTGATTGAAGGGATAGGCTCTCGAAACAAAAAGTTGCAGGGGCTTCTAAAAGTCATGTGATGGAGCTGTATATATATATGTATATATTTTTTTCTCAGTTATTTGTACACATTGAAATACACATACATTTATAAATGTATATATATATATATATATATGTATATATATATATATATATATATATATATATATATATATATATATATATATATATATATTATATACACACACACACACACATACATAGATACATGTATGTGTATATCCATATCTGTAATATATACAAATGACTTTTCAAAAACTACCTTTCTCAATAAACTCAGTTTCACTTGGTTCTATTATAATTCATGGTTTTATTTGCCTATAGCTGATTGTTTACAAGTTCTGTAGTTTGGAATGACACAGAACAGATATTTTTCATGGCTGGGAAGCAACCACATGGTTCCAGGTTCAGTCTCACTGCATGACACCTTGGGCAAGTGTCTTCTATTATAGCCTCAGGCCAAGCACAGCCTTATGTGTGGATTTGGTAGACAGAAACTGAAAGAAGTTCAGTTCTATATTTAAGAGATGAGGAATTATGTACGTTATTTACATTATTTACATTTGACGGATATTTGTCCTCATCTTGTTTGTTGTTAACACAACGTTGCCACTGATATACCCTCCAACCTTCATCAGGTCAATAATCATAAATAAACCCAGGTTCGAAATTTCCCCAAGACACCTGATGAAGGCTGGAAGGTATATCAGATGAAACATGTTAGCAACAAACAAGATGAGGACAAATATCCATCAAATGTAAATAATGTAAATAATGAAAGAAGTTCATTGTATGTGTATATATATATATATATATATATATATATGTGTGTGTGTGTGTGTGTGTGTGTGTGTGTGTGTGTGTGTGTGTGTGTGTGTCTGTGATTGTTCCCCTACCATTGCTTGACAACTGATGTTGGTGTCTTTACATCTCCATAACTCAGCGGTTCAGCAAAAGATACTGATAGAATAAGTACTAGGCTTACCAAAGAATAAGTCCTGGGTTTGATATCTTCAACTAAAGGCAGTGCTCCAGCATATAAAATGGTAAAACAGAAAAAAGTTAATGAATCTGTACATAGTCAATAATCATAAATAAAACACATAAATAAAAGAAAAAGAAAAGATTATTTTGATATATATATATGCATGTTCACATAAGCACAAACATACAGACTTGCTTTATCTTTTGTGCTTTATTTATGATTAACTATATGTGCGGTGGTGGAGTATTGATCTCATGTTATTCCAAACCTCAGCACCTCCAGGCAACCAGCTACCGGTAAATAACAACATGCCTTATAACAGACCCAAGAAAAACCGATGTTTATTTAGCAAGTTACCTTTTGAAAAGTCAACTGATGAGTCACATCTGCTCTGAAGGATGAAAAATAACCAGTTGTATAGTATTTCATCTGAGAGGAACCGATGCAAGATGGGTCAAAACAATTGTGATTAATAATCAATCTTGTGAATTCCATCTTCTGTTTCTCTCATTTGTTATACACTTGAAAAATACTGAGGAATCCCTGAGGTAGATCCAATGGCATTTATATCAATACTGTGGATGACATCAGGTAGCCATAGACAGTGAAAGTGCTTTAATCAGCATGCTAACTGATGTATATTCAAGGTTTAAATATACATGCATACATAAATATATACACACAGAATCTCTCTCTCTCCCTCTACCTATCTATCTATCTATCTATCTATCTATCTATCTATCTATCTATCTATCTATCTATCTACCTATATATATATATATATATATATATATATATATATATATATATATATATATATATACGTAGGTATGCATGTATACATTCATCAGGTTTGTGACAAACATTTCTGATGAACCAAAGCTGACAGAATGATATAAATGAATGAATGAATAAATATATAAATAAATAAATAAAATCAATGGAACAAACACATTTTCAAGAATAAAGAGACAGCAAAGCCAAAAACAAGGGAAAAAAAGCACCAACAAGCAAAAATAAAGAAACTTGAGCACACACAATTTAGTTAAATTGATTAGGGATTTTGGTAAACAGCCAAAGGCTGGTACCTACCACCAGAGACCTCCTGAAGCATTTTATAGAATCATCTTGTTTTATTTCACAGAATATTTTCTCTATCAGAGAAAATGTGGAGTATAAAGCAGCTACGTCGGTGGGGAGCAGGATGTGTATAAACAAAAAAAAAGAAGCAGAAATGAACAAAACAAATGCAACATCAGACACAAAATCTGAGCAAACCCGAAAGAAATTTTCTTTTAAATTGTTTTAAATATATATATGTATCTATGGGCATACATGCATGCATCTATGGATGCATTTATGCATGTATGTGTATGCATATATATATATATATATATATATATATATATACATGTATATTCATGTATGCAAATATAAAAATGCATGTGTTTATAAGCATACATACAAACAATGATATATATATACATATATAAATATATATATATATTTGTAATATATATATATATATGTGTGCATGTATGTATATTCATACATATACACATCTACATATATATCTTTATGTTTATATATATGCATGCACACACAAACGCATGCAAACACATGTGCATGCACATTCCCATAGATATAAAATTTAATAATAAGAAGCTGTAAGGAAAATATGCTTTTCATGTGCAATGCAAAAAATATATTCCAATAAAATCTGCTTTTATTCAGTTTATGTTTTTGCTGCTGTGACTGATAGAAGAGCACATTGAGAATTCTTAACATGCTACCATCTTTTATTTTAGCTTACTCTTCTTTTATTTCTATATTTTCTTCATGTGACTGAAGAAATACATGTGTTTATATATATACACATCAGACTTCACTTCCACCTATGTAATATAGTGTGTAAGTTGATGGCGAGCTGGCAGAAACATTAGCACGTTGGATGAAGTACTTAGCAGTACCTTGTCCGTCTTTATGTTCTGAGTTCAAATTATGCCGAGGTAGACTTTGCCTTTCATCCTTTCAGGATGAATAACTTAAATACCAGTTTTGTACTGTGTCAATCTAATCTACTGCCAACCCCTTCCCCCAAATTTCGGGCCTTGTGCCTAGAGTAGAAAATATTATTGTGCCTAGAGTAGAAAATATTATTGGATTTACCTAACGTGGTGAGCTAGCAGAAACATCAGGTGCACTGGGCGAAATGCTTAGCGGTATTTCATATGTCTTTGCGTTCTGAGTTCAATTTCTGGGATCCTTCTGATTTGGCGGGCGCCACTTTTTATTTATGTTTTATTTAGTGTGTTTTCTACCGAAACACTTTAAAACTTCGTATACTTGTGTATTTGGTCTTACAGAACAGAGAAAAATTTTCATATTCGAAGTTATTTCATGTTAAAAGTTGTTGTATTTCGGTAATATCAACCAATCCCTGACGTCTATAGAGGTGAAAACAATTACAGCTGTGGAATGTAAAGAACATGTTCTAGCAGTGTAATGGGATCTTTTCCCTTCAATAAAATTAGAGCCATTGTTTGTCAACAAAAACTATCGGCGGTACTGTTATTTATGATATCGTTCGTGCGTTTGTACTGGATTTAGCTTTAGGGTTTTAGGGTTAGAGTTCGTGTTTTAGAGTTAGGGTTAGGGTTAGGGTTTTAGGGTTAAGGTTAGGGTTATGAGTATTTTTGCCAAACCTTAACCCTAACCCTAACCCTAAAGCTAAAACCAGTACAGATGCACGAACGATGTCATAACTAACAGTACCGCCGATAGTTGTTGACAAACAACGACACTAATTGTTCCTAGAGTAGAAAAGATTATTGGATTTATCTAAGGTGACAAGCTGGCAGAAACGTCAGCATGCTGGGCAAAATGCTTAGCGGTATTTCATCTGTCTTTACATTCTCAGTTCAAATTCTTCCAAGATTGACTTTGCCTTTCATTCTTTCAGGGTCGATACTGCATACTAGGGTCAATCTAATAGACTGGCCCCACCTACCCAAAAATTTTGGGCCCTGTGCCTAGAGTAGAAAAGAATATTCTGCGTATGTTTGTATGTTTTTTGTATACTGTGTGTCGGTGTGTGTTTGTGTGTGTGTGTATATATATATATATATATATATATATATTACATACATACATATATGCATAGATGCACGTATAATTTTTGTATTTGTGATTGTGTTTATATGCATTTTGTGCGCTTGTGTTTAGATGTTTAGATGTCTTATTTAACGATTCACAAGTGTATTCTTCTATTCTTTTACTTGTTTCAGTAATTTGACTGTGGCTATGCTGGAGCACTGGCTTTATATATATCAATGTATATAATTATGAAGTATATGCGTATATATATATATATATATATATATATATATATATATCTATATATATATATATATATATATATATATATATATATATATATATATATATATATGTATGTATATATATGTGTGTGTGTGTATATACATATGTATATATATGCATGTGTATTCATGTATGTATTTATATATATATATATATATATATATATATATATATATAATAATATTAGGGAAAAATCCAAAATTACAGGTAAAAACTCAATTAAATTCAATTTATGAAAAATTAAAATTAAATTGAGCTTTATAGATAAAATATATATAAAATATATAGTTTTAGGGAAAATAACCAAGTTTCAAGAACTCATCGATGAAAATCCACTATCACATATAGAAAAATTAATAATTAAAATCACAATAAATGAGTATAATATAAAGTAATCTTTTTATTATATTGTATTATATTATATTATATTATATTTATCTTATGATATTTACTTTACTTTATATTATACTCATTTATTGTGCTTTTAATTATTAATTTTTCTATATGTGATAGTGGATTTTCATCGATGAGTTCTTGAAACTTGGTTATTTTCCCTATATATATATATATATATATATATATATATATATATATATATATATATATATATATATATATATATACATACATATATATTTGTATGTGTGTATATATCTATATATTTATACACACACATATGTGTATATACATTTACGTACATATATGTACATAATTAAATATACATATATATATATATATATATATATGTGTGTGTGTGTGTGTGTGTGTGTGTGTGTATGTACACGTACATATATACTTATATGATGTATATATATATAATTATATATGAAAATATGCATATCTATATATTATCATATGTTTGTATACATATGTTTGTGTGTGTTTGGACATGTACTGTATTCAAATGCAGATACCTGCATTTGTCTATTTGTGTGTATGTGTTTACATATATGTGTGCATGTGTGTATGGACAGAAAAACATAAAAGACATGCACACTCATACAAGTGTGTGTGTGTGTGTGTGATATGTTATATATATGCATGTGTGTGCACGAAGTGGTAGCAAAGAGTTTATATTTCCCCACTTTCTGCTCATTGCCTATCTTTTTGTCCCCATTATCAATGTCACGACACTAAATAGGAGACATTGATAACTGTCAGCTTGATCGCTGTGGAATAGCCATTGACATCATGACTCTGTCCGAGCAATCGACACATTTGATCGACACTTTGCATCAGATAAACCAGAAAATTACACAGAAGGAGGCCATAACTTCCTTTGCATAGCTTTCACAATATGCTAACTGCAGTTAACAATGACAACTGCAACAATAATAGATATTACTGATTCTGCTGCAACAACAAGAACGTCAGTTCCAGTGGAACAATAAATAAAAGCACAGCAACTGTTGGAGTTATAGCAAGTTCAATAACAAGAAGAACACAAAAATAAAGCAACAATATTAGTGAGAACTATAGTGATGTCATGATAACAACAGTTATAACAACAAAAATTGAGATAATAACAACATGAAAGATAATAAGAGCAATAGTGAAAACATGGTATTTGTTGGCTGGTCAACCAGCTACAGAAAAATACCCGAATCCATCTCAAATCCTATCCTAATATCTTTCAACAAAAAAGAAACGAGGTATTAGAAAACATAGTCCTATAAACATCAGATAGTGTGGGATGAGCACGGCTGGGATCTCTTTGATCCTAGGCATGTTCAGCAGGATATACAAGTATAGCCTGCAACCTCAATACTACACAGGTATATATAATATCCTTTAATTACACAGTTATATATAGCGATACCACATTACCATATATAATATGCCATGTCAAACAGCTGTTGTTGATGACAGAATGAGTATAGATATTGGCTGAATTGATTATAAAATTGTTCCACCTTCTTCCGTTAACTGGGAGAAGAAGGACAGTTTTTTTCTGCATAGTAGCCATACTGAAAGAAACATTATGGAGGACACAGGCGTAAAGGATCGCGACAGGTATCTTTATTTCCAGCCGAGGTTTAGTTAATTATTTTAGTTATCACCTCAGAAGTAAGATTAGGCTAGAAAAGAGATACCTGTCGTGCCGTATGTTTCGAAAAATATGGCTGAATTTGGATAGAAAGTTGAGGATGGATGGAGCCGGCTGAGCCCAGCCATCTGACCGGAAAAAAGAAGGGAGCATCGGTTAATGGCAGTGGGTTTATTAGCTCAAGTAACTTACTAATTTTTATCCGGTTATTTGTTCATAAACTTTTAACATTATATTTTTGTAATCATTAACGGAAAATGCACTCGAACCCATTTATGTTTGTCTGTCCTTGTACCGTCCCCTCTATATTTCGTCCTGTGTAGTGAATAAAGAAAATGAGAGCATTTTGGTAGTCTCGTGAAGTACGTCGTGTGAACACATTGATGAAACATCCGCTACCTAATTTTATATATACCAACCTGTGGCAGGATATAAAAGTAGTGACGAGATATTCGAAACTTGCATAGGACGTTTACATGTTTTTTTTATACGAAACCAAAGAAAATTATTTATTTAATATGGAAGACTTTTTGGCTCGCGTGGTACAGTTGCAACAGCAACAACAACAAAACCAACAGTTACTGGAAGTAATGTTGAAGAAATCTGAAAATACTTCAGATTCATTCTCGTCAGACAGCATAACAAATTCAATTGGAGAATTTATTTATAACCCAGAAGAAGGTACTACTTTTTCTTCATATTTTTGAAGATATGAAGACATCTTCAAAGAAGAATGTAAAAATTGGAATGACGAGAAGGCGCAACTACTTTTAAGAAAGTTAGCACCTGCCGAACACGAAAAATTCTGTAAATATATTCTGCCGAAGAAATCAGGTGAGATTTGTTTCGATGAAACAGTTAATTTGTTATCGAGAATTTTCAGCGAAAGAAGTTTCCAGTTCAATAGTCGCTGGCAATGTTTAGATTTAGTAAAAAAATATGATGAAAATTTCGTCACCTATGCTAGGTTCGTTAACAGACAGTGTGAAAATTTCAGATTAAATGAATTAACATCGAATTTTTTCAAATGTTTAATTTTTGTTCAGGGGTTAACAACAAGAAAAATGCTGATATACGTTCCCGTATATTAACAAAATTAGAAGTAGACCAAAAATTAACTCTGCAGCCAGTTGCTGAAGAATGCCAGAGGATTATAAATCTAAGACATGACGCGGATAAAATTGAAGAAAGTGATTGCTCTCAGATACTATTAGGTACAATAATAAATTGTGGGCCAAAAATGATACCAGGGATTTTTTGTTTTCCCTATGGGAGCACCAGACTCTGTTCAGGTTACAGACCTAGTAGGAATTTATTTATTAGCAGAACTCCAATTAAAAAATCTTCAATTGGAGGGTGGACTATACAGAGATGACCTCCTGCTAATAACGAAAAATTGCACGAATAGAACTTTAGAAATATATAAGAAGAAAATATACAGTTTCTTTAAAAGAAATGGGCTTAGGATTACAATTTATAACGAATATAGCAATGTCAACTACTTAGATGTAAATTTCAACTTAATAACAGGTATAACACGACCTTACCATAAAATTAACGAAGACCTGAAATATATTAACGCTAAGAGTAACCATCCACCTTCTATTAAGAAAGCGTTAGTAAATAATATAGGGAAAAGAATTTGAGTACTTTCTTCCAGCTGTGAGATATTCAATAAACATGCACCATATTATAATGAAGCGCTTCATAAGGCGGGATATATTCATAATATTAAATTTTTCAACAATTCTAAATATAATTATAATTTAAAAGATAACTTAAATGATGAATACACCTTGTATTATAATAAACACAGTATTCAGAATCACCAAAAGCCAGGGATAAGTAGTAATATGAACAAAAAACCTCATAGTAATAATAATAAGAAGAATAAAATATGGCTAATAATTCCCTATGGGATACAGGTAAAAACTAACATTATTAAAGAGATTGTAAATATAATTAAGATATTTATCAAAGATAACAAGAAATATAAGGACACATTTTCTAGCAATAATTTAGGAGTTGGTTATTCTACCACTAATAATGTTGGCAATATCATTTCATCCTTTAATAAATTTAAATTAAATAAGCTTTACAATAATAAATTAAGTAATACCTCCATTGGAGTCCAAAATAAAATTGATTGTATTTGTAGAGATAAGACTAAATATAAATTTAATAATAGATGTAACGTTGAGGACGTAGTATATAAATGTATACTGATTTTTAAGGATAATAACTGTAGTAATAATGATAACATAAATACTACTTACATTGGATCGACTTCCAATAAAATTAAATCCCGGGTGACCCAACATATGAATTC
Organism: Octopus bimaculoides; assembly: GCF_046866305.1. NCBI lineage: Eukaryota > Metazoa > Mollusca > Cephalopoda > Octopoda > Octopodidae > Octopus > Octopus bimaculoides. Next base: position 49,581,666 of record NC_142935.1, on the reverse strand, counting down.
TTTTAAGAACAGAAATTTAATGAACTCTACGGGAACTTAAATCAAAAAGAATAGAATACGAGTTAAAATAGGAAATATTTTGCAAAGCTAAATCATATAGGATAGGGAATAAATTCTGCTTATTACGTACTAACGAATTTAAAGAGATATTATTAGCTAATAAAAAATTGGCTGACTCCCACGATGAACGTAATATTAAATGCAGACATAAATTAAATTACTTATATAATAAGTTTAGATAACTAATTTATTTATTTAAACCTAGGATTAGGTACCAACTTATAGTTATGATCAGTAGCATAAATACATCAAATTAGCTTTAGAATACACTTTAATCATCACAATATTATACAAAATTGGGACATATAACTACCTTTACTTTAAGTATTCAACGATAATATGGGCAGTCTTCTACAATGTTTCATAACATTATTTAAGTAATATATAACTTTCGTATTTGGTATAGTTATTATTCTGCGTAAATCCGAGAGTTTTAAGTATTTTAGTATTACTAATCTTCAATAAACTTTTTATTTTAGGTAGGTTTTCCTTTTCGATATTTTCGTTACTATTTTAGTAATTATAATACGTATTTACCTCTGGTAATGGATGCCAGGTTTATCACGTGACTTTTCAGTATTAATTTTCATAGCATTATTTACGTAATATAGAATTTTCGTATGTGTATAGTTATTACTCTGCGTTAATTTGCAAGTTTAAGTATTTTAGTATTTTTAATCCTCAAGAAACCTTTTATTTTAGATACATTTTATTTTTCGATATTTTCGTTATTATTTTAGTAATTATAATACGCATGTACTTCTGGATAATAGACGCCATATTTATCACGTAACCTTTTAGTATAAATTCTATAGCACAATCATTGTGGTTTAATCTACAGTTACCCGCCGGCAGGTAAGTCATCTTTTCTTATTTTAATTTTATAAACAATATTGACATCCGTCTTTTAGTAACTTTATACACTAACACATTTTCTTAATATTATCTCCTTATTCCATAATGTTTTAACCTTGTTTACTACACTGCTCTTTTTCAATATTATCAGATTGTAACTCTTATTAATTATATTAATACCGTTAACGTAGGGATTAGTTTACAGATTTTATCTCTTTATATATATTTTTATTTTTCATGAATGATTTTAGGTATTTTCTTAGGGATTTGACCTGAAGAGTGATTGATTTGGGGAGTAAAATCCTTTCCCCGTTTTAATGAACTCGGATAGAATTTGCTTATGATTTTATATAGTCCTTTTTCAGCCATGAAACGCGCGTAGTTTATGTACTAGCACTAACTTTTTACATTTATACTTCCATACTGTATATTATCGTATTAATTTTTTACTGTCCAATTTATAAATTTGACTTTTAAATTTTTTAAATTAATATTTCTTTGATTTATTTATATGATTTATTTATGTAATATAGTATTTAATTTAAATTTTAGATTAAAATCTTAGATATATTAAGATGGTATATGCCTCACAGCATGGATTTGGATGGGTTCTGAGTTGACTGAGTTGTAGAGTGGTGGTTCGTCTCTAAATTAGTTTTATATCATCATCATCATCATCATCGTTTAACGTCCGCCTTCCATGCTAGCATGGGTTGGACGATTTGACTGAGGACTGGTGAAACCGGATGGCAACACCAGGCTCCAGTCTGATTTGGCAGAGTTTCTACAGCTGGATGCCCTTCCTAACGCCAACCACTCAGAGAGTGTAGTGGGTGCTTTTACGTGTCACCCGCACGAAAACGGCCACGCTCGAAATGGTGCATCTCATGTGCCAACCGCACAAGAACCAGTCCAGGGGCACTGGCAACGATCTTACTTGGCTTGCCGGGTCTTCTCACGCACAGCCCATTTCCAAAGGTCTCGGTCCGTAGTCATCGCCTCGGTGAGGCCCAATGTACGAAGGTCTTGCCTCACCACCTCAGCCCAGGTCTTCCTGGGCCTACCTCTTCCACGGGTTCCCTCAACTGTTAGGGTGTGGCACTTTTTCACGCAGCTATCCTCCTCCATTCTCACCACATGTCCATACCAGCGCAATCGTCTCTCTTGCACGCCACAACTGATGCTTCTAATGTTCAGCTTTTCTCTCAAGATACTTACACTCTGACGGGTATTCACATTGACATTACACATCCAACGGAGCATACTGGCTTCATTCCTTGCGAGCTTACGTATGTCCTCAGCAGTTACAGCCCATGTTTCACTGCCATGTAGCATGGTTGTTCGTACGCATGCGTCATACAGTCTGCCTTTTACTCTGAGTGAGAGTCCCTTTGTCGCCAGCAGGTGTAAGAGCTCTCTAAACTTTGCCCAGGCTATTCTTATTCTGGCAGCTACACTTTCAGCGCACCCACCCCCACTACTAACTTGGTCGCCCAGATAGCGGAAGCTATCGACTACCTCTAGTTTTTCACCCTGGAATGAGATAGAAGTTGTTTCCTGTTTGTTTGCAGTCTTTATTGCACCTGAACATCTGCCACAAACAAAAACTAACTTGCTAGTTAACCTGCCTTTGATGTTGCTGCACCTCTTATGTGTCCATAGCTTGCACCGGGTACATCTTATAGAGTTACTACCTACTCCTTTTCTACATACTGAGCAGGGCCATCTACCTGAAGGGGTTTGTGTTTTATCTACCTTCCTACTTATTAGGATTTTGGTTTTAGCTAGGTTGACTCTAAGGCCCTTCAATTCTAGACCTTGCTTCCACACCTGAAACTTCTCCTCTAGTTCTGATAGTGACTCCGCAATTAGGGCAAGGTCATCAGCATAGAGGAGCTCCCAGGGGCAACCTGTCTTGAACTCCTCTGTGATTGCCTGGAGGACTATGGTAAATAATAGGGGGCTGAGGACGGAACCTTGGTGGACCCCTACCTCTACCCGGAATTCATTGCTGTACTCATTTCCAACCCTCACCTTACTGGCAGCATCTCTGTACATGGCTCGCACAGCTCTCACTAACCATTCTTCTATCACAAGTTTCCTCATTGACCACCAGATAAGGGATCGGGGGACCCTGTCAAAGGCTTTCTCCATGTCAACGAAAGCCAGGTACAGAGGTTTATCCTTAGCTAGGTATTTCTCTTGCAACTGTCTCACTAGAAATAAGGCATCAGTAGTGCTTTTACCTGGCACGAACCCAAACTGCATCTCATCTAAATTGATTCGTTCCCTAATTAGTTGGGCTATGACCCTCTCTGTAACTTTCATAACCTGATCTAACAGCTTGATGCCTCTGTAATTATTTGTATCTAAAGCGTCCCCTTTACCTTTGTAGCAGTTGACTATGATGCTGCTACACCAGTCATAGGGTATGACTCCTTCGTGTATCACATGGTTCGTAATACGGGTGACTAGGCTATAGCCAACACTGCCAGATATTTTGAGCATCTCTGCAGTGATTCCTGATGGGCCGGGGGCTTTCCCGGTCTTCATACTCTTAATTGCTTTATCTACCCTGGTACTATCAACTCGGATAGCTGGTCCCTCTATTGGGTCGACATAAGGCAGGCTCTCTTTCTCCCATTCATTCTCTTTATTAAGCAATCTATCGTAGTGGCATCTCCAGACCTCTTTCTTTGCATCCTCATTTAATGCAAGCGTACCATCATCCATGCGAACACATTTCTCTCCTACAACATCACTATTCTCTCTCCTACACTGTCTTGCAACACGAAATACCTCGAGTCTTTGGTCCTCACGGCGCAGAACATTGGCAAATCTTTCCTTATCTGCTTCCCCTCTGGCTAAATAAACCTGTCGCCTAGCCTCCCTTCTGGCACATTGGTACAATTCCCTGCTACCACCGTTCTTCCAGTCCTTCCAAGCCTGTTTCTTTTGTCTAATAGCCCTGTCTACCTCCTTGTTCCACCACCACGTTACTCTGGGTTGGGAGGGGACCTTACACCACCCACAAATCTGGTCGGTGGCTTTCAACAGGTTGTCCCGCAGAAATCTCCAATTGTCTTCCACGTTGTATGATGCTATATCCCCTTCTATTTCGTATATATATATATATATATATATATATGGGGGTGTGGGGGGGGGTGTATTAGTTTATATATATATATATATATATATATATATATATATATATATATATATATATATATCTTTTGAATAAAGTTAAATCATGGTTTGATTTTCACATTTTTTATTATTATATTTAAAAAACCTTTTTACTATGTTGAAGTGTGTTAAACATTAAAAAAGTATTTTGCAATGTTCATAAAGTTCGATTACCACTTTCATACGTTTGTACTAATCAACAGATTTCAAAATGTATTTAACTGACAGTTGAGTTCTTGACAACTGTAGTAAAATAACTGACTTCTTCCTTATCTGAAACAAAAGGCAACCACATAACCTAAAGAAACTATTACCAAAGGCAAAGTTGAACATGAACAAACAGGATAAAATATTCATAGTATCCTAGTGTAATGTTAACAGATGTGGAATATGTTAATGCATGTATATTGATAGAGCCATTAGAAGAAAAAAGTGGAAAGATTTTCACAACTACTGATATGAACTGCAAAAGCAGAAATTCGATTAACTGCATTAAATGCCCTAATTGCAAGGAACTATATATCGACAAAAGAAGAAATGCATTATCAGAATGCTCACGAGGCCACAGACAGCAAATCTGGGAAACTAATATTTCCCAAATTCCATTGAGCTAACATATAGAAACATGTGGTCAGAAAATGTTTCTAATTTTTCCTTTCCACAAACTACATGACACAAAGGAGGTTGGAAGAAAGATAAAAGAGAAACGTTTTATTAAAATGTTCAAACCTGTTCTGAAAAGAAGTAACAACAAAAAAACAGTTAATTATGTGGATGAAAACATATCTTTAACATATGAATATAAACAAATTACAGAAGATTTCCACTGGTGGAAATAAAAACGATCTAAATCAACTAAGTTTGCTCGCTTATAAAACCATTATAAGCTAATTGGTTAGAATAAAGGCAGGACTTATGCCAGTAATGTCGGTGTGCCAGCCAAAACCATCACATTTAAGCTGCATGCTGAGTGGTCAAAACTGAATTTGAAAAATTCAGCTACTTGGAGCCTTCTAAAAAGTATAAAAGGAAAAAGTCAGTCATCTTACTACAGTTGTCAAGCACTCAACTGTTAGTTGAATATATTTCGAAATAGGATGGTTACTACGAAAATATGAAAGCGCTTATTGAACTTTATGAACATTACAAAACATTCACTTCAATGCTATAAAAAATTTTTTTTAAATACAATAACAAAAACGTTAAAACCAGACCATGTTGTAACTTTATTCAACTGATATATTATTCTATATACATTTACACAAATTCGAAATATATATATATATATATATATATATATATATATATATATGTATGTATGTATATAGATGCATTTCTTTTATTAGCCACACAGGGCTCAACAAAGATGGGACAAATACAATGTAGAGCTTTTCTTTTTGGGAGGGGGAAGAAAAAAAAATAGGGGTAGATAGATAGATAGATAGATATTTTATGCTATATTTCATTTTTTTATTTTTTCAGTCATTTGCCTACAGCCATGCTGGAGCACCGCCTTTAGTCTAAGAAATCAACCCCAGGACTTATTCATTATAAGCCTAGTACTTATCGTATCTGTCTCTTTTCCCGAACCACTAAGTAACAGGGACATAAAGACACCAACATCATTGTCAAACGATGGTGGGGGGACAAACACAAACACACACACACATATATGATGGGCTTCTTTCAATTTCCATCTACCAAATACACTCACAAGGCTTTGGTCAGCCTGAGGCTATAGTAGAAGACACTTGCCCAAGGTGCCATGCAGTGGGACTGAACCCAGAGACAGGTAGTTGGTAAACAAACTACTTACCTTGCAGCCACTCCTGTGCCCATACATGTATATATATATATGAATAATACCAGTATTACAATGCAAATAAAACGTCATTATATTACTTATAGGTCGAACTAATATGTACACCAAAGCATCACTACCATACTGCCATGTATTATGCGTTTAACCATGTCGTTATATATAGCATACCATCAGTATGACACAGTCATGTATAATGTAGTTTCTGGTCTTGGCACATTGTTGTGCATGTATGGGAGGGTGCTGAAAAGTTCCCGGTTTCAAGGGTATTGCGAAAGGCCTGGTTGGAGGCCCAACCTTCTGAGTTCTTCCAAGTTCTTTTACAGTGATTAGAAAAACTGATGAACTGCTGCAATAAAATGTGTGAATCTGGGAAGTTGAATGAAATTGTAATTAACTGATGCCCCTGTATTTCCTTTTCCACAAAGCCAAGAACTTTTCAGCACATCCTCATATTTTAAGAATACTCTTATACATAACATACAGTTATGATCATACCACCAAGTACAATATACAAACAACTGCACTGTTATATATAACACGTTGTTACATTGCTATATATAATATATCAACTAAACTGTTATATATAACAAAACAGCAGTGTCTCACTGCTTTCACATCATCAGCTTCACTATAATATATAACATGGCTGTCATACTAATTTATAATCTAGTACATTGTCATACACCCACACACACATACACAATTTTATTGTTACCAGATTACTACATATAATATACAATCAACTATACTAGTAGATACATATATAACAAAAGATTACTATCTTCTGCCATATATAATATACTGTGAAATTTTTCATGTGTATATGTAATGGTGAGTGGATATAAAAGGCATGGTGTTTGATTCCTGCTTTGGCAGATTCCAAGTAGGAAATCAAATATCAATTTCCAAGGCATGTATGTACATGAGTGTGTGTGTGTACGTGAGTATCAGTGCGTGTGTATATGTGTGGGAGTGAGTGGTGTATGTGTGTGTGTCTGTGTTATTAAATGCTTTTATTACTGGAATAATGCAGTAGCTTCTATGTTGATTCCAAAGGACTACATCAAGCTGCAAATGGTCAAAATATTAAACAGAAAATATTTCTGCTTGAATAAGCTTCAATCATCAATGAATGAATATTAGATAAAGTTAAAGTTTATTACATTATAATTCAAAAGAAAAATATTATAGTGTTATGTATAAATTAGAAAATGAAAAAAAAAAAAAAAGAGAAATGCAAGCTTGTATCAACAGGGCACAAATACATATATATGTGTGTGTTATGGATATTTGTCATATGAACTGCGTTGTCTCACAAAACAAGCTCATGACAGTCGTCCGTCACTAAGTGTAGCTGGTTTTCATATTAGCATGTAATACAACAGAAGTAAAACAAGTAGACAATAATGTCAGACAACATGAAAGTTGTTATGATAAATGCACAAGATATTATTAACAGCTGAACAATGAAAAACTTAATAGTTTCAGAGTTCCAATAAAGCAGCTGAAAATAGAACAAATTAATTGAAATGTCTTTAGAAATAAGTTTAACTCAAAGGCCATAATTACCTTGTAGTTTGATATACCGATTTATAATAACTGGTTATTTTGTGGTGATGTTACACAAAGCTCCCGATGTTTAACATTTGTACTGGTGTTTGACTTGAGCGGTTGAATTGTGCGGTTGTTAAACTTCAGGTGTCATTCACTTTGTGATGATGATCAAGTGACTATGTTTTGTAAGCTCAGAGAGCAACCAGTTGTTGAACAAGAGTAAATTCTGAAGAGAACTAGGTAAGCACTTGCTATGACATTCAGTAGACTGGTCAAAACAGGGTGACAGAACCTCACCTACTGACAATAGTGCTGAAGACAAAACCCTAGTTTCATAATGAAAATGTCTAAATCTATGAATTTCAAGAGGTTTATAAATTTACATTTAATTGGACCATACAGCACTCTCAACTACAAGGGTTTGCTGAAAAGTTCCTAGCTTTGGGTAAAAGAAAATACATGATGATCAGTTAATTGTGATTTTATTCAACATATTCCCCTTTCAGATTCACATACCTATTGCAGTAGTTCTTCAGTTTTTTTTAAGCCTTGTATAAGAACTCCGAAGAACTTGGAAGCTTGGGCCTCCATCCAGGCTTTTCACAAAACCCTTAAAGTCAGGAACTTTACAGCACCCTCTCATACATGACATTTTTTTCTCTCCATGTATTATACCTGCAGATCTGAGTAATCATAAACTTCGAACCTCTCCAGTCCTTCATGCAACTCAGCAAGTTATTGGCTGGTCTTTCCATTGGTTGCTGTTAATATCATTGAATATATTCTCTCTATATTCTACATCTTCATTACAGTTTTCTAATTGTCATTAAATTTTCAAGGTTTTATCTTCTTATTTGAAGCCCAATGAACTTAGCTTGTTGCCTCCATCTCATACTGTTCAAATGGTTCCAAATGCTTTCTGCTTTTATAAGGTCTTCAAAATCCATTTCTCTATTTGTATAAGATATCTTCAGCACTCAACTTAAGAACTACATCTCTGTAGCATATTTGTTTGTTAATGTTCTAAGTTACTCAGCCACAAGGGTTCTCTGTATGTGCTATGGACTCTTTTCATCACTCATTTTAATAGCTGTTTATTTTACAATATCATCCTTATCACATTGCTATAAATATAAAACTATATATCATATATAATACATATACAATATATATTGTATATAAGATATATACAATACATGTATAACATCTACATTATTGTAAATAACTTAACTTTATGACAACACTGTCGTAGAAAATATACTATATTATTGTTAGGTACAATATGTCAATGACAGTATATGATATAAATTTACCATATCACTGCCATGCATAATATACCATCAGTACAGTGTCATATATAACATACCATCACTTTTACACTGCATTATATTATACACGATCATGTACTGCTATATGATATGACATAATATCATGATAAAACTTCCACATAAAATATACCTCTAACTATACTGTTTTAAATATACAATAGCATGTCTATTACAGTATTGTATATGCTATAACATCAACTGAACTATTATAGATGAGATTATTTTTCAATTACTCTACCACACCAAAATCAACCATGAAGCATCATTTTCAGATTTACCATGAAATCAATTCTTTTATTCTTTTACTTGTTTCAGTCATTTGGCTGTGGCTATGCTGGAGCACCACCTTTAGTCAAGCAAATCAACCCCAAAACTTATTTTTTGCAAGTCTAGTTCTTATTCATCCGGTCCCATTTGCCAAACCGCTAAGTTACAGGGACGTAAACACACCAAAATTGGCTGCTAAGAGATGGTTGCGAGATAAACACTGACACACAAATGCATACATACATACGTAATACAAACATACATACATATATATAATGCATATACGACAGGCTTCTTTCAGTTTCCATCTACTAAATCCACTCATAAGGCTTTGGTCAGCCTGAGGCTATAGTAGAAGACACTTGCCCAATGTGCCACACAGTGGGACCGAACCCAGAACTATGTAGTTGATAAGCAAGCCACTAACCACATACATCTATGTATGTATGTATATATCTATATATATAAAAATGAGAATGTGTGTGTGTGTGTGTGTGTGTGTGTGTGTGTGTGTGTATGTGTGTGTGAATCCCTAAAACTCGAGAACTACGCAACCAATTTCATTCAAATTTTACACATGCCTTACTTAGGGTTCCAGTTGTGTTTTAGTCAAAAACAATTTTTAACTTCTTGCAGAGTTCGAGCCTACCGCAACATAATATCTCCTCCACTATTTAAGTATTACGTGTCAGAAGTGAAACAAAAACACTCATGTCAAATACTTTCACTTTAAAAATGAAACTATTCCACTAACTGAAACAATCACATTTCGATACTGTAATGACAGATACTTTCAGAGAGAGAGAAAGAGAGAGAGAGAGAGAGAGAGAGAGAGAGAGAGAGAGAGAGATGTATATGTATACATATAGATGTATATGTACACGTATATGTATCGATATATATATATATATAGATATAGATCTATATGCATACATGTATATGTATACATATGTGTAGATGTATATATATATATATATATATATATATATATATATATATATATATATATATAGATGTACATGTAATATGTACACATATATACATATATATATACATAGATGTACATGTAATATGTACACATATATACATATATATATACATGCATACAGATATCTATACATATATACACCCATCACACACATACACATGCACACAAACACACACATTAGTCATTTGTTTTCTTATCCAAAACTACGTCAAAAGTACTGAATGGATCTTTATGAAATTTGGAAATTATATTCTATGCATAACGGCCATAACTTCCATGAACATTCATATATTTTTGATGTTGATGAAATTTTAACCCGAACATAACAGATGAGCATTATTTGTAATTCAACAGTACAACAGTGTAAGACTACCCTTTCAGATATACTTACATTGTGATTTCTGCAACGTGGTGCATAAATTGTCAAGTAAATGACACGCATCCTTGCCTCCACTGATTCACTTGCAAAGTGTTGAGTAAAATTATTTCGTTGCAGACCTCCTTTGAGTCTTTTTATTATCACTGCGACACACATAGTCCCCAGTTGGTAACATTAATTTCAAGGCCTTCCCAGATGAGAGACTGGTTGTTCTAAGACATTTATCGATTGTAAATTTTGTCTGCAATTTTGAAATTATATTCTATGCATAACGGCCATAACTCCCATGAAAATTCATATATTTTTGATGTTGATGAAATTTTAACCCGAACATAACAGATGAGCACTGTCTGTAGCTGGTCTTCTCTTGGAAGAGCCCGGCTTCTCACATGGACAACTGTATGTTGGCTGCTCAAGAGTGGGCAGCAAAAAAAACCTATTTGCATATGCTCCACAAGGGAAAACAAGGAACATTGTTTACAACGAGGTGTTATAATCACAACAGCAAGAAAGTATGTACATGAGATCACCTTTTACGAAACTTAATTGACTTTCATATATTTATATTAATATACATATATATACGTGTGTGTGGGTGCGTGTGTGTGTGTGTATATATGTCTCTATATATAAAGATGAGAATGTGTGTCTGTCTGTCTGTGTGTCTGTGTGAATCCCTAAAACTCGAGAACTACACAACTCTCTTTTACAAACCCAGTGAAAATACATATATTTCATATGTCAAAGAAATTCAAGCAATACATATAACACCAAAGTTAAAAACATTCCCAACAATTCCACAATCCCCAACCTCCAGAGCTATTGAAGAAACTGTTATCATCAACTGACCAAGATTCCTAACATTTGCAAAACAAAATTAGACAATACCACGCTGTACTACAGATGACATCATTTGGAACCACAAGAGATTTAACTGAGGCAGCATTCATCCAAACTTTCAAGATCCAACCTCAGATTTATCATCGCATTGTCTCTCTACGACCTCTGTCAAATGAATCACCAAAATTGGCCTTTCATTATTTATAATCTGTACCTGTTTGTTTGGTTACGAAATAAAATACACAAAACGTGTTTCTGAATTACGTGTATTTACTTTATATACATATGAGTTGAAAACTTTCTTCTAGCATTCCACTTAATGTCTATGTTCCATGCTGGCATGGATTGGAGAATTATTAATGTAGAAATATGGTATTGTAGCTACTAACAGTTGAGGGTTGCGTAGTCTAGACGGCGTTTTTAGATTTCATTATTCTCTTTAACCCGGGCAACGCCGGGTATTTCTGCTAGTATATATATATATATATATATATATATATATATATATATATATATATATAGTTAAAAAAAACGTGTGCGTGTGTCTTTGTGTCTGTGTTTCTCCCTGCACCATCACTTGACACCTGATGTTGGTGTGTTTACATCCTCGTAACTCAGTTTTTCAGCAAACGAGGGTGATAGGATAATTACTAGGCTTGCAAAGAAGTACTAGGCTTGAAAAGTCCTGGGGCCAATGTCTTCATCTAGACGGTGCCTCAGCATGCCCATAGTCAAATGACTGAAACATGTTGAAGAATATAAGAAAGAGAGAATGCTTCTGTATATAACATACTATCACTGCACTGTTATATCACATATCACTGTTATATCACTGTTATATCATGATATACCATGAATATCCTACATATTCGAATGGGTATACTGTATTTCTGCATGACAGAAGAAAGGACTTAAATGTTGGCTTCATGAAAGGCATTTAACTGTAAGGTATTGCTTTAAAAAGTTTCATGTCACTGATACCTACTTGAAAGAGAAGAGAAAAATGTTGATGACACTATTTGATATTACATAGCATTACTACTATCACATTGCTATCACTAGGGTGTTATTTTTTATCGTTTATTTTTTACATGCTTCAAGCATTAGGCTGTGGCCATAGTGGAGCATCACCCTGATGGATTTTTAGTTGAATAGGCACCAGAGTGGCTGTGTGGTTAGTAGCTTGCTGAACAACCACATGGTTCCGGGTTCAGTCCCACTGTGTGGCACCTTGGGCAAGTGTCATCTGCTATAGCCTTGGGCCGATCAAAGCCTTGTGAGTGGGTTTGGTAGACGGAAACTGAAAGGAGCCCGTCATATATATATGTGTGTGTGTTTGGATGTCTGTGTTTGTCCCCCCAACATCGTTTGACATGTGATGCTGGTATGTTTACGTCCCCATAACTTAGTGGTTTGGCAAAAAGAGACCGATAGAATAAGTACTAGGCTTACAAAGCATAAGTCCTGGGGTCGATGTGCTCGACTAAAAGGCGGTGCTCCAGCATTGCCACAGTCAAATGACTGAAACAAGTAAAAGAATAAAAGAATGGATTGATTCCAGTACCTGCACACACACACATGCACAAACACACACACACACACACACACACACACACACAAATGTGCCAGGCTTCTTTCAGTTTCTATCTCCCAAATCCACTCAGAAGGCTCTAGTCAGCCTGAGACTATAGTAGAAGATACTTGCCCATGTGTCACTCAGTGGGTCTGAACCTGGAACCATGCGGTTGGGAAACAGGCTCCTTTATTTCATTACATTTGCCATAAAGGCATAATACTAATGGAAGCTTGCAGGCTGGACACAGACACAATAATGATGATGGAATGGAAAAAGAGATGTTTGGTGGGGGAAGCAGTCAATGCCCGCCGATTGTTACTTCCTGATAACATTGTTCTTTTTTAAAAAAACAAATGAGGTGTTGAACCTCTTACAGTTACAAATTGAGGCACTGAGCCTCTTACCAATCAAAAAAATTCACCAAATATATTCAACTTGAGGCACTAAGCCTCTTACCCAAATCACCAAGTTCAAATCGAGGCACTAAGACTTCTTACTCTACCTCCCCGATTAAGTCTCTTGCTGCCTGCAGTCGCAAGCCAGGATCATTAAGAGATCATTGTATTCATCCTTGGTAAAGGAATCTATCACCATGTAGAAATAATTTTTTGCTGTGACCTCCGCAGCCACCTGCGGAGCCCAATCCAAGCCTTTAATGCAGGTCAGGACCACCTGTTCCTGACCATCCAGATTCCTCACAAAGTTCTCTACAGCCCCTATCGAACCCAGGTCACCTGGTGAAAGCCAGGAATCCTAAACTCTGCTGTATATACATTTAATATGATAGGAATTTTATATATAAGATAACACTACTAATATATTCAGTACACCATTACTGCATTAGTATATGTTTTATACATATAACTACCTTTTTCCCATAATAGTTCTTACACTTTGCATTTGAAATTTATTCCAAAATAATTGTTAGATTTTTAAATAAAAGAAAAATAAAATACGAATTTAATGAAAATTAAATTGTTTATTTATTCAGTGTTTGGAACCATTAATTTTGTGAAGCATTTAAATAATTTAATTTACATTAAAGGTTAAATAAGAAGCATGTTTTTTTTTTCTTTTTTCTCGCACTTCAAGTATTGTTAGTGTTACATTTAATGATATTTGGTAGCTGATTTTTCACTTGGAAGTTTTTTCCTTTATACATATTCCTAATTTGCTATAAATTATTTCAACTTGACAACATGATGTACTTCATACATGTTTACAAAGTTAAGAAAAAAACATGACTTAACATTATCATTAGTATTTTTCATTGAGAGTATTTCTAACAGCTTCAATCAATTCATTTCTATTTCATGTCAATGTTTGATGCTGTAAAGACTAAAGAGAGTTAAAAATTTTAAGTTGAAACAATTTGGGGACTGACAATTTAAGTATAGATTCCATCATAATATATGCTGCAATTAAATTTAGACCTGCATTCATCACATGACATTTAATATGGCCCTGTTGGCCATTTAAATAGGATATGCTTTTCAATTTACAGTTGGCAGGCCTTTTTTAATCACCATTTCTATTTCAAAATTCTCACTTCTAATTACTTAACTTTCTCTTCAGGAAATCTTTTTGGCTGAATTTTTTAACATATTTTGGCTGATTTTTTGAATGTGAATGGCCATATTTCTATTTTCTGGTTCAATTATTGCTTTTACTAAATCTCAACTTAGTGTTGCTGTTATTGCCATGAAGAGATCTTGTTGTAAATTGCAGGGTTTCTAGTTCATCAATTTCAATGTGATACTTGCCAGAAGGTGTTGTGCTATAAAATCATTTTATAATCATATGCACATGTGCATGTGGGTGCATGCACCCCCACCCCCACCCACACTCTCACACACATGTATGCACACATGCACACACACACATGCACATACACACATACAAACACACAGGTACACACATGTGCACACACACACACATAAACACACATGCACACACACAAACGCACACACACAAATGCACACACACACACATACATGTACACACATACATGTACACACATACATACACATCTAAACACATGCACACACACATATACACACACACATGGACATGATCTGTTATTTAGGAAATTAGGCCTACAGTAGGTACAGATAATAGCTTGCTTTGGATTCAGCCTCATTCCACGCATGCATGCCTGTGTGAGTCAGTTTTAGGTAGAGAATAATCAAACTAATTAATTCATAAAACAAAATACCTTGAAGTACTTATTCTAGTTTCTTGCACTCTGTGTTCAAATCCCACTGTCTCCTGTACTTCCAACCTCACTAAAATACCAGTCAAAGTACAAGAATAAAGCCCTTTCTCTCCTCAGTTGTTGTATCTTTCATGCACTACTGGATCAATTGTTTAAGGCACAGAAGTGTATCCGTGTTTGCTCAAAACAACGTGAGACCCCAAAACAGGTGCAACAGCATAGTACATGCTGTTATCATTCTAGGTTTTTTTTTTATATTCTCTTCTTTTTTTTTACTCTTTTTACTCTTTTTACTTGTTTCAGTCTTTTGACTGTGGCCATGCTGGAGCACCGCCTTTAGTTGAGCAAATCGACCCCAGTACTTATTCTTTGGAAGCCTAGTACTTATTCTATCGGTATCTTTTGCCGAACTACTAAGTTACGGGGATGTAAACACACCAGCATCGGTTGTCAAGCGATGTTGGGGGGACAAACACAGACACACAAATACGTACACACATACATATATATATATATATATATATATATATATATATATATATATATATATATATACACACACACATACATATATACGACGGGCTTCTTTCAGTTTCTGTCTACCAAATCCACTCACAAGGCTTTGGTCGGCCCGAGGCTATAGTAGAAGACACTTGCCCAAGATGCCACGCAATGGGACTGAACCCGGAACCATGTGGTTGGTAAGCAAGCTACTTACCACACAGCCGCTCATACGCCTATTAATTTATTTGACAGTCTGCCTTGCTATGCTTGTCTACAAAATTCCATTCACAATATATTGGTCCCAAAGTTCCAGTTGAAGTTGAAACAAAACTGACGAGAAAATACTGAAAATACTCCATAGCTTTTGCTTTTATATGCATATTCTTAATGATCATTGTTACTGTTGTTTAATTTTCCATACTAGAAATAGCAGCCAAATCTTCCTCAGTTCATGCCCTAGTAGCTTTGAAAAGAAAGTATTTGTGAGCTAATATAGTATTAGATGCACTATTCATTTAATAAACATTTGAAGCTTAGACAGAAAGTAACCCTTTAGAATTAAAAGCAGCCATATCCACTCAAATATTCTACCAGTTTTATGTTCTTTCTGGTTAGATCTCATCTATCAGACCTTCCTTATAACGTTACAATGCCATTCTAAAAATAAGCAATCACATCAAATTCTCAAAGCTTCAAGATAATGCACATTTAGTGATGAATGCAATGAGGCCATAACCCTGATAATGTTATGTCTTCTGGTTAATGTAAGTCTGGATAAATATCAATAAGAAAATACAAATGCAAGTTAAAATTGACTGCCCTGCAACATTTATTTCTGATGGTAACATGAATACATCAACTGACGCAACAATTAGAATGCTGTTAAAAACATTACATGGTTTCAAAATATTTCGCAAATTTGAAGATAAATGTTAGAAGAAGTGCAAAACATAGCGTTAAAGATCCTAGTTACAAATTGCTTCTTGCTGAAGCTGCAAGGTGGAATACACGGCTTTCATTGTTGGAGATCCAACTCGCTCATAGCCAACTCACCCCGCTAAGGAATCAGGGGGGAAAAATCATCTCTTAAATAGCTGATGTAAGGAAGTTTGACTAATCTATCATGTTAAGGGGTGGACAGTCCGTATAAAGTTAAACAGACTTAACATTACACGATAAACTAAAATGCGTACCTGAAGGTAAAAAGGCACAATGTGGACAGCTAAAAGTAAAGAGTGAACATGCTTCTGCTACACATGAATAATTCAAAACAATATGAATAAATAAGCATTACATTTGATAGAAAAAACTGAATGCTAAAAGTTTAAACAACAAATATAGCTAAGTATACTATATATAATATACACTATACATGCGCTACATGTGGGAAGAAACCGCTGTATGATCACTTCAGTAATTAGAAATATCAACAAAATATCTGCTGTATTAAATACAGATCACATAGGGTAATGCACTCTGGAACATATTATGTCTAAGGAGAAGAAAAATGATCATCGTAAAATGTCTTTGATCATAAGTCTGTTCAGACAAGGCTGACTTGGGGCAAAGCAATGATTGTTATAAATATTTTAAATCTTTCTTAAGATGGAAGTACTCACTAAAAGTACAAGCATTCCAATTATAGAAAGAACCAAATAAATCTTAGTGTTAAAATGTTGAACTAAAAAAAATGTTATGACTAAAAAAGAAATTTTTGCCTTAATGTGTGTATAATATACACCCATATACACATGTGTGTATGTATGTGTGTATGTGTATATATATATATATATATATATATATACAAATATACATATGTACATTTGTACATATACACATATGCACACACACACACACACACATATATATATATATATATGCACGTATATATATATATATATATATATATATATATATATATATATATATATGTACGTATGTTTTCCTATATGTATAAACACATATATGCATATAGACAGTAGAAAATTATATAATGTGAATATATAGATATATGCATACATACATCCATACATACATCCCTATATATATATATATATATATATATATATATATATATATATATATATATATATATATATATATATATATATACACACACACACAACATATATATAGACAGAGAGAGAGAGAGAAGGTGGCAGATAGATACCCGTATTTATATATATATATGCATTTTTACATGTGTGTGTGTGTGCGTGTGTGTGCACATAAATATATGCCAATACATAAACTTGTATTTACTGGAAACATTTAGCTTTAAACTAAATCCTTGTTTTGTGTTTATGTCTGTAATTGTGTGTGTTTTTATTCCCATTCTTATACAGAAAAATATATACACACGTGCCAAAAATTCTTGTTACATTCTCGTTACATTATACACATGTTCATAGATATACACGCACACCCTGAGAAATATGCAACCATACGATTATATATTTTAGCTTTGATGTATTTACATGCATATACACATGTATACAAGCATGTATGTATATATGTATGCACGTACATATGTATCCATGCATATATATATATATATATATATATATATATTTATATATATATATATATGCATATAAATGTATTCATATTCACATACACTATATGCATTTATATATATATATATATATATATATATATATATATATATATGTACATACACACACTTATATGCATATGTGTGTCTGTTTGTGCGTGAATGTTGTGTGTGTGTATGAATGCATACACATATTCATATAACTCTATGAACAGATACACACCAAATTTTATTTTTAATGATTTTATATAACAATATATTGAACTTTACTTATTTATATTTATTTTTCTGTTCAATAATTTCTAATCATAGAATTATTTTCTTAGCCTTAAGGAATAGTTTGAAAAAAAGAAAGAAAGAAAGAAAGAAAGGTAGTGATAACATCTAACAGCAGCTTTTAGCTGAGTAGTAATTCTTCAAAATTTGCAAAGCATGCTGCTTCTAAGACCTGTTATTATTATAATGTCCATGAAGACAGAAAGAATTCACACATATGCGCACTGACATCCACACACACACACACACACACACACACGCACACACACACACACACACACACACATATACAGGGAGAGAGAAGGGGGGGAGAAAGTGCGAGAGACTGACAGACATACAGATAGCTAGATAGAGAGATAGAAAGATAGAGAGCTAGATAGCTAGATAGAAAGATAGATAGATAGATAGATAGATAGATAGATAGATAGATAGATAGATAGATAGATAGATAGATAGATAGATAGATAGATAGGGAAAGAGAGGAAGAGGGAGATCACACGATACTAATAAATGAACAAAATTTATACCATGTAAAAAAAAAAAATGCTAATATCCACCCTCCGCAAGTAAAAAAAATATATTAAAAGTATTTAAAATAATTGTCTGAGATCTTAATGTTTAAAACCATATTTTAGAAAATGATTTCATCCACCATCATCACCATCAATGTCATCATCATCATCATCATCATCATCATCATCATCATCATCATCATCATCATCATCTTCATCATCATCATCATGCTCCTCGTCATCATCATCAACTTAATTTTACTATACTTTTGTCCCATATAACATTCACTGTGTCAGCAGTTATTTATTCTGTTTTTCTATTCTTTTTTCTTTTTCAGTTGCTTCACATTGTGATGATGTTGGTTTTCCCATTTTGTTTATATTCTAGAAATATCTTAGTGCATCTTTGTATCGTTTTATATTTGTTCTTTGTTGATTCTTTGAAATAGCAAAAATATAAATATATAAATGAAATGGAAATATATTAATTGTTCTTTGTCAAAAAGAAATAATATAACATTTTGGGTTGGGTCCTTTATCCATGAAGGCTACTGTTGAGCTCTAGGTTAGTGGCAATTTTATCTAGACTAAATAAAGTAATCATAATCATAGTGAGGGCACGTGGCTTAGTGGTTTGTGTATTCAGCTCACAAATATAAGGTCATGAGTTCGATTCCCAGTGGCGTGTAACATCTTTCAGCAAGAGACTTTATTTCACATTGTTCCAGCCTGGTCAGTATCTGTATTCCAAAAGGGCCAGCCTTGTTATATTCTGTTTCAGCTGAATCTTAATGAGAACTATGTTAAAGATACATGTGTCTGTGGAGTACTCAGCTATTTGTACATTAATTTCATGAGCAAGCTGTAAGGTTGACCAGATCAACTGGAACCTTTGTCATTGTAACCAACAAAGTGCCAGTAAGATAATCAGTCACATGACTCAGTGTGAACTACAGATTCCATACTCTATTCAAGAGTAATACAACACTTCGCAAATATCTCCTTTGAGTAAAACTAGCAATAGAAGAGAATAGGACCAAAGACTGCGTGTACTCCATCTCATGCAGCTGTGGTAGGTTATACAAAGGCAAAACATGCTGTCCCCTCAAAATAAGGGTAGAGGAACATCGCAAAGCTGTGACACACGGAGTTATTGATAAATCAGGTATAGCTGATCCTGTATGGAAAAATGGAGACCACCTTCCCCTGTGCAATGAAGTTAAAATAATAGACAGAGAACACCACTGGAAAATACGGAAACTAAACGAAGCAGCACATGTTAGGACACAACAACCTCCTAAGCAGACCGAGTGCGGATATGAATGGAATATTAAGGAAGGATAGGAAAATATTAAATTTATAAGCCTTAAAATTCACTCCATAATTACCCATGGGCATGTGGCGTAGTGGTTAAGAGTGAAGGCTACTAACCCCAAGATTCTATGTTTGATTCCAAGCAGTGACCTGAATAATAATAATAATAATAACATTGAGAAATACCTTAGGAATGAGAACTAAAGCAGCTGTATTTCACAAATAAAACTTAACCTAATGAACCCATCATTTTGTTGTTTTTACATGAATCGCTACCCCATTATCGACCCACTTTTCTTCAATGCCCCCTTGGAACATTCTATTGCCCCTAGGGTAATACTGCCCACTTTGGGAACCAACTGATCTAACATATGCCAGCATGGAACATGGTTGTTAAATGGTGATGATATGCACATACATGTATATACATGTAGATATATGTTTATTTTCATAAGTATAAAATATATATATATATAACTATGTGCACTTTAATATATATTTTGATTTACATACAACAGTAATAATGGATACATATTGACGGTGATAATGTAATAAGCAGATACATTTCAAGCGGAAGCAACTGGGATTTGCCCTATCTACCTATATATTATGTGTGTGTCTGTGTATCTATAGCTATAGCTGTGTATACATGTATGTATGTATACTTTTTCCTTCTTTTATTTGTTTCAGTCATTTGACTGTGGCCTTGCTGGAGCACCACCTTTAGTCAAGCAAATCAACCTCAGGACTTATTCTTTTGTAAGCCTAGTACTTATTCTATCAGTCTCTTTTGCTGAACCGCTAAGTTACGGAGACGTAAACACACCAGCATCAGTTGTCAAGCGATGTTGGGGGGACAAACACAGACACACAAACATACACACAAACACTCACACACACACACACACACACACACACACACACACACACACACACACACACACACACACACACATACGACAGTCTTCTTTCAGTTTCTGTCTACCAAATCCACTCACAAGGCTATAGTAGAAGACACTTGCCCAAGGTGCCACGCAGTAGGACTGAACTCAGAACTATGTAGTTCGTAAGCAAGCTGCTTACCACACAGCCACTTCTACACCTATGAATGTATGTATTTTTGTTTGTATGTATGTATGACCTCAGAAGCACCTGCAACTCTTCTGGACGATCTCCTTGTTTAAGTTGGTGAATGCTGCCATGATCCTTGCCTTCAGTTCATCTTCGGCATTACAAGGAGTTCTGTTGGTCTCTCACTCAACTGCACCCCTCACATAATAATCAAGTGGGGTGCAATCTGGGGAGTTAGGTGGCCAGATGTTAGAGGTGATGTGATCGCAGAAATTGTCTGACAGTCATGACTGGGTTCTCCTGCTTGTGTGGCAGAATGCAGAGTCCTGTTACCACACATAAGGTTTCTGGCAGAGACCCTCTTGACACAGGGAAGCACTACCTCTTCCAGGCACTTGATGTAGGCCCCTCTGATGAGTGTGAGGCCGTGTGGGAAGATGAATGGAGGTATAATGTCGCCATCACTAGGGATCACTCTAAACACCATGATATGATGTTATCTGGATTTGGGATTTGTATCACTCTCGGTACATACACTGTCCTAAGATTGACACCCAAACACTCTGAAATGTTTGTATTGGAGCTTCTGGCACAAAGGCCAAGCAGTACAGCATGTTGTTTCAAAATCCCTGGTAGAGGGAATTGTTTCATGGTGCTGTTCTCCTCACGGATGGTACCCAACTGACCTTACTAAACTGTGTATTCGACAAAATTAAAACCAAATAATGTTCATGCGGGAAATTAAAAATATAAAATGGTGATAATTTACATATCACACCCTGTGTGTACATTATAATATATACGTGTGTGTGCATGCGTGTGCGTGTGTGTATGTGTGTGTGTGTGTAGCTTTGTATATAAGCACTTGTACATACATGTTGTTATTGATTGCACTCCGTCGCTTACGACGTCGAGGGTTCCAGTTGATCCAATCAATGGAACAGCCTGCTCGTGAAATTAACGTGCAAGTGGCTGAGCACTCCACACACACGTGTACCCTTAACATAGTTCTCGGGGATATTCAGTGTGACACAGTGTGACAAGGCTGGCCCTTTGAAATACAGGCACAACAGAAACAGGAAGTAAGAGCGAGAGAAAGTTGTGGTGAAAGAGTACAACAGTGTTTGCCACCATCCCCTGCCGGAGCCTCGTGGAGCTTTAGGTGTATTCGCTCAATAAACACTCACAACGCCTGGTCTGGGAATTGAAACCATGATCTTATGTCCGTGAGTCCACTGCCTTAACCACTGGGCCATTGCGTCTCCACTGTACATACATACACATGTATAAAAATGAAGATATATATAGGCGTAGGAGTGGCTGTGTGGTAAGTAGCTTGCTTACCAACCACATGGTCCCGGGTTCAGTCCCACTGCGTGGCATCTTGGGCAAGTGTCTTCTACTATAGCCTCGGGCCGACCAAAGCCTTGTGAGTGGATTTGGTAGACGGAAACTGAAAGAAGCCCGTCGTATATATGTATATATATATATGTATGTATGTGTTTGTGTGTCTGTGTTTGTCCCCCCAACATCGCTTGACAACCGATGCTGGTGTGTTTATGTCCCCATAACTTAGCGGTTCGGCAAAAGAGACCGATAGAATAAGTACTAGGCTTCTAAAGAATAAGTCCTGGGGTCGATTTGCTCGACTAAAGGCGGTGCTCCAGCATGGCCGCAGTTAAAAGACTGAAACAAGTAAAAGAGTAAAAGAGTATATGTATAGACACACTTGCACTTACACATATACGCATACATACTGATGGACAGCCACACACTGACAAATGCTTGACTTTCAGTGTAACATTGGCTGCATCGATTCCTCACAAAAGTACAATATTTTCACAATGAAGACACAGTTTAAAAATATAAATCAGAAAAGAAGCAACAAGAAAAAATGTAACAATACACTGATTGTTGAGAAGGCAAATAGAAATTAAAGATACACATCGCCTTAAGCAACCAATAGAGTTTGTTAATGATTGCTCAAAGTCTGAAACTGAAATTGTCATAACGGTTGCCAGAATCTGAATTTTTTTTAGATTTAATTCAAGATTTTTTTCTGTTATCACTTTTAACTTTTTAAAGTTATATCCTTTATTTTCACTCTTTTTTGTTGTTGTTATTGATATTATCATTATGGTTTTACAACAACAACAACAACAACAACAATAATGTTTAAGAGAAGTGCTGCAACAGAGTTGGTAAATTATCAGCCAAAATATTCACTGTCTTCAGTTCAAACTTAACCAAATTTAACTTTGGAATCACCAAGATTCGAATAAAGGCTTTCTTTGATAAAACATTTCTGCGGTGATACAAACTGTGCAAACTAACGACCAAACGTCTCTGAAATCTTGAAATAACAACAACAACAACAACAACAACAACAATAATAGTAATAATAATTGTGATTGCTAAGATGTGGTAGCTATGAGAGAGTCAAACATAAAGGTTATCCCTGTTGTCATCAGAGCATTAGGTACAATACTACCCAATCTGAAAAAAAACATCTGAAAATCTTAGACATACTCTACAATCTTGATGTATTGCAAAAGTTGGCATTACTTGGAACTGCATGCATATTGTGTAAAGTACTGTCTGTCTGAAGTCCTTGTTGTAAACTGATAAACAGTACAGATTCCTGGGAGACACAATGTCTTCAATGAACAACCTCATGATATTGTATACTGTGCGATGTCTATAATAATAATAATAATAATAGCCATAAAAATAATAATAGTAATAATAATAATAATAATAATAATAATAATAATAATAATAACAATAATAAATGTGCAAAGAAGGTGAAGTCAATGGCAGAGGAAAATGCATATGGACAATTGGCTGATAGGTGGAACGAAAACCTCTGCATGGCCAATATGCGGTTTGTAGCAGGTAAACTGATGTAGACCAGGAGTACACCTATCAGTGGCTATGCAGCTCAAGACTAAAAGCAGAGAGCAAAGGTTTCATCTTAGCTGTCCAAGATCAGAGCCTATTGACCTGGAACCACCAAGTCAATGTGATGAAAAGTGGAGTAGACTCAAAGTGCCAATATTGTAGTGGTGAGTTCAAAACAAAGGACCATGTAATCTCTGGCTGTAAAATTTTAGCACCTGTAGAGTATAAATCAAGGCATGTCAGACTTGGTTAATATCTACACTGGTTAAAAAAAGCCTGCTGTTGTTAAAATAAACAGCTTCTGATTAAACTAATATTAATTTGTGTTTATTGTATGCTGCTTTTTGTTGTTTTAGGTCCTGATCATGTAAACTTATGGTTAACATTGTTCCAACTTTGAAAAACTCTCCACACTGTAAAATGGTTGGTGTTCGGAAGGGTATCCAGCTATAAAAACCTTGCCAAAATTAACCTCGCCTGTGCTTGTGTCACATAAAAAGCACTCAGTTCACTGAGTGATTGGTGTTAGGAAGGGCATCCAGCTGTATAAATCCTGCCAAAACAGTAACAGAAGCCTGGTGCAGGCCTCAGCCTAGCTGGCTTTTGTGGTACTGTCTCACACATGCCAGCATGGAACATGGACCTTAAATGATGATGATGATAGTTTAGGAAGGAGTACATACTCTCAATGGTTTTTTTTCATTTTCAAAGGCGGTAAAGGTGTGATGTAAGTAATGTTTTGTTGCTATTGACTTGCATATTCTATAGTCTATATTTTAGCAGAGAGCTTTTTTGACATGATCATTGAGATTCAAAGCATTTTCACCAGCACTAAAAGGATTTGAACTGGTAAATATCCAAGTTATAGGTCAATATACTATTGACACTGCCACCTCTGACTCATTTCAGGTTTTCCGTCTATCTGTGTGTGTATGTGTGTGCCTGTGTTCACACACACATAAACACATACACTGACATGTGCACAGACACACACACACACACACACACACACACACACAGAGCATTATTTTGTATCCTTTCTTTCTTTTTCATTTTCTCACAATACTTTTGTAGAACTCTATGTTTGTAGCCAATATTCTTTCTTCATATGATTGCAGTGCCATCTGTACATATAGCAATACATTTCCATTATCTGTGTTTCTTTAAGATGAGATTGTAAAAGAAAAAGAAATAATAATAAAGTAAAATAAAATAAAATATAAAAAGATGCAAAAAAGAAAGATAGAAAACAAGACAAACATGGTAAACACCTTCACTTCTTCTTTAATATATCAATGCTTCATGTTGTCCATAGCACTGACTTTACGAATAAGGAATGTCTTCATGAACAAAAACTATTAAGTGAACACAATTTGCAATATCCGTAAGCTTGTCCAGCTAAATTGAACAGGTGTCACATTTTATGGACATGGGATATCAACAGGCATTCGATATAATCACTTGTTTTTTTCCTTCTTCTTGTTACCATACATTGTTAAGCTATGAGGGATTGACTTTATCCAGTTAGCAATCATCTCAATGTGTGCTATAATTTCCCATATTATAACAATAACAACACAAAAACTCACAAAATTATGTTGAGGTTTTAATTTTTTTTTGCGTTTTTTTTATTTAAAAAAAATTGGGTTTTTTTTAATTCCTGGCAATATTTTTTTTTAAATTTTATTTATCATTCTTTCCCTATTTTTTTAGTTTTGGATTTGTTTTAGAGTTGTGCAATTAATAAAAAAAAAAACTACCCATGCTGAGATTCTTATAAATTCTTTTCCTTCTTTATATTTGTGTGTCTGTCTGATTTGTATAGGCGTTTTTTGTTTTTTGCTTTTATATAAATCTCTTCCTCGGTTTTTATACATTTCTTTCGATGAATTCAACCTTATTTTCAGACTTGGATTCCATTTTATCTTCTGTGCAACTATTCACCAATCTATTGCAGAATCTTTTGAGTTTATCAAAGAGCACAGGCATGGCAATGTGTCCAGTGACTGAAACTAGCTGAAGAAAAATGTAATAACAATAGCCATATTGATATATGCATATATCTCTACATACATATATATGTATGCACACAAAAACAAACACACACATGCATACACATATATATCTATATACATACATACATACATTCACACACATGCACACAAACACACACACATACACATACATACATATATCCATACATACATACACACCATACATACATACATACATACATACATACCTCGAAGACGACCTGGATATGAAATACTCAACATATCAAAACAAAAATATGACTATACACGGATATTGCAGACACTAGTATCAACATGATGTGCAGCTTCTCTTGGGCTCATGAATGCCACATAACACTTCTAAGGCTATGCATTTGCCAACCAAGAACAGGATATTGCTATGTAATATCTAGTAAACAAGAGATGGTGAAGCACTGGGAGCCTCATGTTCCAATCAAAATTGTAGATTATGTTACATTTCTGTGGAAGACAAGTTACATGGGATTAGTAGATTTCCAAAAGATGGCTTTAAGGTACTACCTCTCTATGCAACATGACATAGCTAAAACCAATATAAAATGTCATTTGAAAAAACAAAAAGGCTATTTTGGAATATATATAGAGAATCCCTCTATTATTGAATGCATACTCAAACATAAACACAAGGAATGTTGATGGAACATATTTCTAGTGTAAACATAACAGACTAGATATTATTATCTATGACAAGAAAAAGTATGTACCTTCATAGAGGTCAGCTCCCCTCCTGATGTAAATATCTCTTTCAAAATCAAAGAGAAAGAGGAACTGTTTTGGAACCTCCAGCTTTTATACTGAGATTATAAATCCAGTTTTAAAGCTATTAATAATTGCTGCACTTGGTTTTGTGAGTAAATGTTTAAATGACAATCTGGATAAACTAGGGTGTTAAGAAAAAGAGACCAACCAGCGAATTTACACATTACAAATATAAGCTGTGACTGAAACAGTAAAAATATGCAAGACTTTTCCCAAGTTTAAAATGTGAATCTGTTTGTGTTTTCTACATTGAGGCATAACACATACATTCATGCATAAACAAAGCTTTCATCTTGAACCATGTTCCTGAAGTTAACTACAATAAATGATTTTATTTTCTATGCTAGTATCAAAAGTTACAGTTCAAGGTGACAGTGTCTCTGTAATACCATTGATACTCACCATAATTCCCTAATAATTTTTGCTGAGGAAATTTGAACAGTACAGGGTTGGTTCACAGAAAGACAAAATCACCAGTATAGCTCATAGTTGTTTTGTTGAGGACCTGGAAATATGTGCCAAAAATAGGAGTGGTATGAAAAAGAGCATTAGGTTGGTTAAGCCTTTTTCAAAGAATAGAATGATAAAGCTTGACCATAATAAATTATTCTATTTTATTGTAAAACAAGAGAAAACTATTAGGTTGGCAACTAAGTTCCTGCTGTTTTATTAAATTAAATTTTTTTAAAAGGTTTAATAAAAGATAACAATTAATTAATCAATGATGTATTCACCTTTATTGTTTACAACTTCTTTCAACATTCAACAAGATTTTCAATACCTCCTTGGTAGAAATCACCCGATTTCGACTCGAAAAATTGATCTAACCAAACTCTCAATTCTGCATCAGTATTGAATGAAACTCCACGCATAGCATTTGAAACAGATTGAAAGAGGT
This sequence comes from Octopus bimaculoides, assembly GCF_046866305.1. Classification (NCBI taxonomy): domain Eukaryota; kingdom Metazoa; phylum Mollusca; class Cephalopoda; order Octopoda; family Octopodidae; genus Octopus; species Octopus bimaculoides. The sequence continues at coordinate 49,553,756 of NC_142935.1, read as the reverse complement.
GGAAATCCGTTGGTGCCAAATCAGGAGAGTATGGCGGGTGTGGCAGCACTTCCCAGCCATGCATTTGAATGGCTTCCTTGGTCATATCTCCGTCCACCAAATCCATTCATAAGGCTTTGGTCGGCCTGAGGCTATAGTAGAAGACAATTGCCCAAGGTGCCACACAGTGGGAATGAACCCGGAACCATGTGGTTGGCAAGCAAGCTACTTACCACACAGCCACTCCTGCACCTATTCCTAACATTTAAAAAAAATCGGAATACACTGATAACAGATTCTTTATTGAAAATGAGTGATGGTCGTGGCTGGAAAGCCTTTGATCTTAAATCTAATCATTCAAAAGTGTACTTAGTGTTAAACAACTACTACTACAACTACAACTACTGTGATGACGTCAATGCCAGTCCTGCTGACACCAATACTGCTGCTGCTGCTGTTGCTGCCAACACCAACGGTGATGACAACGACGACAATAACAATGACAACTATAACAATGACATCGTTTTCTATTATTATACAAATACAGTTTGTCACTGTTGCTCTAATACCTTGCAGACACAATCTCACTACTTAATATTTGACTGTTGTTCCATTTTCTATAGAATGTATTTTCAGTTAAATAGAGTTTTGTGGCACGATGACACAGAACAGTTGCTTTGGCTTTTAGTAACAGTGTACAGGTCCACTAGTCACCAACTGCTCTACATGAAATGCTAGAAATCCTTCATTTATATATATATATATATATATATATATGTGTGTATATATGTAGAATATTTTACCATAAGAAGCAACTCTTCTTCCCTTTGTCTTCCTCAGTTATCATCTTCATATTTTAAAATAATCATAATAGTTAAAAGTTATTTACTATCTGTCTTGAATCAACAATTTAGCTTAACGGACTGGAATTAATCCTGCTTTCTGTGCTGTTTTAAGTGTCTGAAAATAGAAAACTCTCCACGTCACAAGATGTCAGTCCTTTGTGAGAATAACCTCCAGCAAATGTTAATACTCATTTCCAACTGAGCGTGTAAATTTGTGCCTTACTTAAGAACATATATAGCTACATGGCCCAGCAATAGAACTTCTGATGAACTGATCTTGAGGCCAACACACAAATCACTAGGCCATTTTTTTCTTAATTATAGTAGAAATATAGCTATATATACACAAGATTACATTAGAAGGAAAAAAAAAATCCACAAACTTATCTATTAGCAGTGGGAAATCTTAATTTATTTTTTTAAATAACTTACAAAGAAAACTTCTTTCTTTGTTTATCTTTAATTCTAATCCTAATTACAAAATTCTCTCTCCAGCTCGAAAACAGAAATGAAGAAAAAAGGACATGTACATGTTCATGAGTATATATGTATATATGTTCATGAGTATATATGTATATATGTTCATGAGTATATATGTATGAGTATATATATTGTGTATTTGAAAACACAGCAGTAAGATGGCTGACATGATCACACGCTGGACAGAATGCTTAGCAGCATTTTGTCCATCTTTGCATTTTGAGTTCAAACTTTGCCAAGGAAAACTTTGTTTTTCATCCTTTTGAGGACTTAATAACATAAGTGCCAGTCAATCACTGGGGTCGATGTAATTGACTTATCTTCTCCCACAAATGTTTAGGCCTTGTGCCTATAGTAGCAAGGAATGATATAATAGGCAATATGCTATCAGATGAGGTTGATGCAAAAAGAAAACCAATATACATCATCTACAATCCAACTTTTAATCCCACTTTCATTTCTGACATATTATTTTGGAGATTATATCCTTCCCATATATTTACCCTTTTTTTTTTCTTTTTACATAGCAGTACATAGTGAAACTTTGATATAATAGTGCCAAAGAATATGGTTATGCATGAATGAGCACTTGATGAAAGAGGTACAGGATGTCACAAAGGGAGTGGATAAATAAATTGAGGAAAGGACAGAGAGAAAGACACAAGAGTGGAAAATTGGAGAATGGCTGGTGGCAGGAAAAGTTGAAGCAGGGAATATGTGTTTCTTCTTCTTCTTCTTCTTCTTCTTCTCCTCCTCCTCCTCCTTCCTCTTCTTCTTCTACTTCTTCTTCTTCTTCTTTACCTCCTCCTCCACCCCTCCACCTTTCCTTCCACTTCCACCAACTCCTCCACCTCCTCTAGCTTTCCTTCTTCTTCTACCACCTTGTCCCCACATCTTCCTCCCTTCTCCTCTCCTCCGCCCTTCCCTCACTTCCCCTCTCCTTCTCCTCTCTCCATCCCCCTCCTCTCTCCACCCCTCCTCTCTCCATCCCCTCTTCTCTCCATCCCCTCCTCTCTCTACCCCCTCCTCTCTCCATCCCCTCCTCTCTCCATCCCCCTCCTCTCTCCATCCCTCTCCTCTCTCCATCCCCTCCTCTCTCCATCCCCCTCTCTTCCCTCCTTCTTACTCACAAAGAAATTGACTTTGTTTAGACATGGAGAGAGAGAGAGAGAGAAAGGTGGGCCCCACGATGTTTAAATTACCCTAGTAAAGGGCAGGTACCTACTACTCCCAGTCACAATTATACCCCCTAAAACTATTCCCCCATCACAACAACTTGCATCACAGTCACTATCACAGCTCTACAGTGTCTCTATCACCACTATAGCCATCATCCCACCACTACAGTAACTACTATAGTTCTGCATCTGTCTCTACTATAACAATAGCCTTTAACTTACCACTTTAGACCAGTGGTTCTCAATTGAGGTCCATATGGCCGCTGAGGGTTCATATAAGATTTTAGCAGGGACCATATAACAAAATAGTAAATTGGGGAGCCATGATAGTATTTTGAGGGCCCTTAAAAATGTTTCGCTTTAGATGTGTGTATTGGTATGTATTGCAAGAAACAGCTGGGTTTCTTTCTCTAACATTTTACATAGGCGCAGGAGTGGCTTTGTGGTAAGTAGCTTGCTTACCAACCACATGGTTCTGGGTTCAGTCCCACTGTGTGGCACCTTGGGCAAGTGTCTTTTACTATAGCCTCGGGCTTACCAAAGCCTTGTGAGTGGATTTGGTAGACGGAAACTGAAAAGAAGCCCGTCGTATATGTGCATATATGTGTATGTATGTGTGTGTATATGTTTGTGTGTCTGTGTTTGTCCCCCCAACATCGCTTGACAATCGATGCTGGTGTGTTTATGTCCCCGTAACTTAGCAGTTCGGCAAAAGAGACCGATAGAATAAGTACTAGGCTTCCAAAGAATAAGTCCTGGGGTTGATTTGCTCGACTAAAGGTGGTGCTCCAGCATGGCCACAGTCAAATGACTGAAACAAATAAAAGAGTAAAAGAGTGAAAGAGTAAAGCGTTCAACCTACACAAATTAATGTGTGAAAAACAAAATAGGAATTTTAAAATAAGTTTCATTAAAAATAATTTGTAAGCATTGAATGGCTGTGGGAGTCAACCAGAATAAGATAGTATCAAAGGGAACAATAGATAAAAAATGGTTGAGAACCTTTGTTCTGGACCATCATGCCACAATAGAAACCACTACACCATTACAGCCACTGCTACAGCTCTACAGTTATCACTATGATTGCAGTTATTCTTTTCTACTCTTGGCACAAGGAGTGAAAATTTTGGGGAGGGTTGACAGTCAATTAGATTGACCCCAGTATGTAATTGGTACTTAAGTTATTGACCTCGAAAGGCTGAAAGGCAAATTTGACCTCTTTGGAATTTGAACTCAGAATGTAAAGTCAGATGAAACACCGCTAAGTATTTTGCCCAGTGTGCTAACATTTCTGCCAGCTCGCCACCTTTGACTACAATAATTATTTCTTACTACTATGATTGCTATCATACACCTTCAGTCATCAACATATAACTACAGTAATTATCACATCATGAACATAATCACCATACCTTATTACAGTAACCATCTTTACACAACACTATGATCCCTATCACACAAGTCATTACTATACCTTCTTTTCCCCTCTTCCTTTTCTCCCCTCCACCTCCTCATCCTCTCTTTCTCTCTGAAAGAAACTGACTTTGTTTAGACCTAGAGAGAGAGAGGGGGGATCCATGAGGTTTGAATTATCCTGGTTAAGGGCTGATTCATACTACACCCAGTCACAATTATACCCCCCCACAACCATAACAACACCACTATGTCTTTCATCACTACATGAACACTATTACATCTTCCATAACCAATAACTTACTAACTTGTATGCATCACATTACTATTGCTATATCGTATTTCTTCAGTAACAACCAGGGCACACAATAGTCAAATCTAAACTTCAGCAGGTACCGTTTCAGCCTTAACTAAACCCCACCTGTTATCATTGCACTTGTTTGGACCTCACTATACCACAACAGCAAACACCTCAATATATCACCACAACAGTCACAACTTACTACTGCAGTTATCGCCATACCACAGCAAGTCGCTAGCAGTCAATAAGTTCACCATCAAACCTGTATTATTACAATCAGACGCCAGCCTCCATCATCACATCAGTAAAACTACTACCTCTTCTGTTTTATTCTTGCATATAAAACCATTCTGGTGTATTGTCTCATAAATTACAGAATGTGGATGAAACTTTTGGTGGTGTCCTTACTAACTAATAATTCACAGAACATTACTATAAATCTGTTATATCTATCTATGTGAGAAATTCATATCGTATGTAATTAACTTGTAGCGTATGATATCAAATGTCTTGTTTAGTTGATTGTAATATTCTAATTTGGCGATATCAATCATCCAATGTTTGTGTGATATAAAGTAATTTACTGATATTCTTTCATATAAGATATAGATAATCCAGTGAAATCCTTTGATATTTGATGAATAATCAATATTTTGCCGATATCTTATTGAAATTAGATCTAAGCCAATTTAATGATATCATTTGTTATTTGTGAATACAGTTATTGATCTTTTTGATACTGGATGTAAATTTATTCAAATATATCCTTTGACAATGGAATTCAAGTATGTGACTTTTTGGTATTCTTTGATATTGAATATGAAGTAGATATGATACTTGTGTACACACACACACACACACACATTTTGGGTAGTAGATATTAACTACTTCATTCATCGAAGAATATCAGATGTTGAAAATATGCTTGCAACTTTATTTTTGTGTTTTTCTTTTGTATTTTTTGTTTTTAGTTTTCCTATTGCTGGATGCTTTTAAGACATAGCTAAGAGAAAGGGGTAATATCCATGTCCTTTGTAGACCCATCAAGCTTGATAAAATCATATCATAATGTCTTAAGTTTATGTTCAGTTTTAATAGCAGTAAGTCAACATCTGTTGGGAAGAAATTATTTATAAAAGTAGTTTCTAGGGATTTGCTGCTCTCTGGAAGAAAGATTGGAAACAGAAGTTAGTGCAGTCATTAAAAGGAAACAGTATGGTGATGAGAAAAAGAGAGAAACCTGTATCAATTGGGACATGTGATTCACTAGTTCAGAAGAGCATTGGTTGTTTAGTAACAGTAGAAAGGATAAAGGGAAGGAGCATTACATGTATGCAGTAGAGGTTGTTGTAGTTCATTTGTCTGGCATCAATTTTTGAGCCATGCTAAGATGTTATAGCAATCTATTTGATCTCATACATTATTCAAGATTTTTAGTAATGGAAAGATATCTATTCTTCTGGATAAGACGTCAGTCAATAGACCAATCTGGGATCTGGGAAGATAAGAGCTGGAAATGTTCTACGAATATTTCATTGTAATACAATGGCTAGATGTGCTTCTCTATACTATATGTTTTCACCTTGGTGAACTATCTTTTGAGGATTAAATGCTACTTGCAACAATATAATGTGGCATTAGTTAAAAGATGCCCACTACACAGCGACTTCATAATTGCTTCATCTGCTCAGTATTGCAGCTAAATAATCTTAGTTATCTCCTATCATCCTTGTAGTAATCATCTTCATCACTGTCACTGTTATCATATCATTGTCATCATTGTCATCGTCATCATCATAATCATTATCATCATAATAATAATCATCATCCTCTAATATTTGTTTTCCATGCTGGCTTGGGTTGGATGGTTTGACTGGAGCTGGAGAGCTGCACCAGGCTCCAGTTTGATTTGGCTTGGCTTCTATGGCTGGATGTCCTTCCTAATGTCAACCACTTTACAGCATGTGCTAGATGCTTTTAATATGCCACCTCCACAAGCATTTTTACATAGCACTAGCACGTGTTCTTCTGGGTCTTTGACTTCCAGACAGACAAGGTGTTAGAGCACCAAAGGCTGGATATAGTAACCTTTAGGATGGACAAACAAGAGTGCTAGGAGATCAACATATTATCATGAAAGAAAGAGAAAAGTTGATAAATATGGAGACCTGAGAAGTGAGATCACTAAGATGTGGCAGCTACAAGAGTCAAACATAAAGTTTGTCCCTATTGTCATTGGAGCATTGGGCTGAATACCATACAACCTGAAAAAACATCTGGAAACATTAGAAATACCCCACAATCTAGATACATTGCAAAAATCAACATTATTTGGAACTACATGCACATTGTGTAAAATACTGTCAGAATAATCAGGAAAGCAATAGGTAGCTGAAAATAACAAATAGCATGGTACCATAGGCTGCAGGCAGCAAGCCCACTACACATGCAAGACTCCAGGAGTTCCAAGAAAACCTGAGATAAAAAGAAATAATATTATTAATAATAATAATAATAATAATAATAATAATAATAATAATAATAATAATAATAATGGCAGCTTCCCAACATGTTTTATATGTCAGCAACAAAATGAAACCACTGATCGTGTTGTCTCCAAGTGCAGTCTTCTTGCGCCTACAGAGTATCTCAACAGGTATGATAGAGTTGCACAATATATTCACTGGGTAATTTGGAACAGTGAGTAAAAATCTTGAGAAGTACATGGAACAAATAGGGGCTGCAATAAGGGTAGAGCACTTGCAGAAAACAGCACTGTTTTTAACTGTTCCAATATTCTGGGTGTTACCTTAGTTCACTGGTAGGGAACAGCTGACACTGTTGTACATCTCCAGTGTTAGACGATGTGCAAAGACAATAAAATAATAATAATAATAATATATGTCTTGATTCAATACCAAGCACTGGTTCTCATGGTTAATGATCTTAACTGATTGGAAGTGTTACCACATATATGTTTTGCCTTGAAATAAAAGATGAGCTACAACAAATATTCTGCTCAATAACACAGATTTACGTGTCAGTTGTTTGACCCTAACCAGTTGAGCATGTCCCTTGGTAGCTGACAATATATGCATTTCTGATTACAAGCAGAAGTAGTGGTGGAACATTGTAGCTATGTGTTGAAAAGAATTCTTTGGGGGTTGAATAATTCACTTCTGAGAACACGAGTGTTTTGTTCAACAACCTTAAACAAACCTTATTCACAAACCTTTTGAGCAGGATCAGCTACTCAACCTGAAGAAAACTCTTACTAGGCCCCACCTGGAAAGTCATATGCTGTTTATGTTGATATGAGATGAACATGTCGCACATATATAGTTGTGATGCATGTGCCTGGTGTGCCCTTATCACATAAATAGTCATACTGAATATATTGGGTTTCATATATTTGTGCCCCAGTGTCATTCTGATGGCATGTGCTACACTCTCACTCAATAATTATAATAAAAGCATCTACTATACAGTTCGTCTCCACTCTCACACAGTCGATGAGTCTTAACAGGTTGAAATATGACTTGATCATTTTACATCATGTCTCTCTCTTACTCATATTTTCTCTCACTCACTTTTCTCTCTTTCTCTCTCTCTCCCTCACATGTCTACACGATACTTTCTCTTACAAATGAATATTGCACATTCAGCATATGATAATTCTTTATTTCTCTTCAGTTTCAGCAGCAACTTTTTCACATTCAGCACTTATCTCTGTATCACAAGATACCACATTTGTTACACAAGACAACCACTATACAGCTTCTAAGCCTGCCAGAAACAGCAGCAAATCACACTTCATTATCTTAAAAAGAGGAAGGACATATTAGATAGTATAGTTCTAGATGGTAGGATCATGGATTGAATACCTTAAATCATAGGTTTTCTCAGCATGGTTGACCTGTGACTGAAACACAACAGTAACACTCTTAATATATGCTTCTTACAGTTTCTAATTTGCACTCACTTAGAGAAATCATTAGTAGCCAGCCTCTGGTTTTGATATGATTTGTTAACCTACTAATTAACTGACAACCATTCACATCAAAGTTAAGAACATTCTAAACAATATATTGGCATTTGGTATGAAATGAATATTTTATGGATATCCTATTCGTATCGGGTAAAGGTAAATTTCTCTGCTATCCTTTTGATATCAAATATAAAAATGGATATTTCACTGATATATTTTAATATTGTGTGTGAGAATGAGTATTTGACTGATATCTGGCTGCTGGATGTGAAATATATATTCCACTGATATCCTTTGATGCTGGATATAAAATAGACAAATCACTCATATTATTCAAGTTTGAATGTAAACTAAATAGTTCACTGGTATCTAAAACATATTTTACAGACATTATTTTAATATAAAGTGCAAAATTAAAAAAAAATAAGCAGTTATCTCCCAGGTGTTTTTTCCTTTCATTTAAAAACATCATATGATTTTTTTCACCATCATCATCATCATCACCATCATCACCATCATCACCATCACCACCACCACCACTGTCATTATCATCACCAACATCATCATCATCATCATCATCATCATCATCATCGTCGTCGTCGTCTTCGTCATTGTTTAATGTCTGCCTTCTATGCTAGCATGGGTGGGACAATTTCACAAGAGCTAGCTAGGCCAAGTCCTGCACCAGACTTCTGTGACTGTTTTTGGCATAATTTTTACAGCTGGATACCCTTCCTAACACCAACCACTCAGCAGATTGGACTTAGTGCTTTTTTTGTGGCACAAGCACAGGCGAGATGATTAGCATAGGTGAGGTGATTACATATATATATATATATATATATATATATATAGATAGATAGATAGATAGATATACATATATATATACATACACACACACACACACATATATATATATATACATATATACATACACACACACACACACACACACACACACACACACATATATATATATATATATATATATATATGTATATATAGAGGTTATGAGAAGTAATAGTGTCAATAAGACCCAAAGGTGTCATGTAATGCTGAGTAAGTGCTTTGGGCAGGCTATAGTTAAGCTCCAGGTTCGATGATTATGCGAATGAGGAGTCCAATGTAGGCCATATATCAGCATGTGTATATAAAAAAAAAATTAACAGAATGAGATAAAAATCCAAGGCTGTGAAAGATTTCAGAACATTTATAAATAGAAGGTCTTACAGCTCTTTCCAGGATATTTCATGTATCCCTCAATTCAATAACACTATTTAGAAACTCTATGCTTGGAATGACCAATTTTAAATACTATTGGAACTTATTCACAAGGTATAGGAATCTTATATGTATACCATTCTGCGTAAATAATGTAACTACAGATACAATATCCCTGCATATCTCACATCTATTTTCATTCCTCCACTTCACTCTCTATTTCATATCCTATCTAGAATAACTATTGCTTAACCATTTTCTCACACCGGCTCCGATGAAGGGATATATAAACTATCCCGCAAACAGCTGTAAGACCTGTTTATAAATGTTCTGAAATCTTTCACAGCCTTGGATTTTTATCTCATTTTGTTAATTTATATATATATATATATATATATATATATATATATATATATATATATATATATATATATATATATATATATATTTACATATACATATACAGACACACACATATATATATATATCCACCAAATACACAAAATAAAAAGAATCCATCGACTTCATTTTCATAGACAAATAAAGCAGAATAGAAAGCAATTATATTGAATGCACCCTCATAGAATCTGTGTCGTTGATGCAAATTTAGCTGTATATAACTAGACCCACACCATCAGCAAAAACACTGTACTTGCAAATATGCCATCATGTGATTGAATTAATTGGCAAGAACATTAGGATTTGAAATCCAACTTCTTGCAGGATATTCACAAAAGGAGTAAATATAGTGTATCTATCTTATATTTGGCCGTGTAGAGAAATAAGGCCATTCTCCATCATGTATAATTATCAAATTAGACTTGTTCTCCTGAAAACTGATGCTTTCATTTTGGCTTCTGGAAAGAATCACATCTTACCTATGATAAAATTCTTGTTTTCTATGACGGTTTTTTCCAGTGCTCTACTTCACAAAAGGTTCACATTTTTCTTGCATGTGAAAAAACCATATTAGCCAGAAAAAAGAAAAGAAAGCATCATGAGAGAGGGGTCTATCAGCTATGTTAGCTCCTCAATGAAAACGAGTGATTATGAAGATCTCTAGCTGTATCTCTGAACAGAGCATTGTTCATCAGTTGCAGCTCTTTAATTAAGACATTCACTGAGCAATCACATAATTTTATGTTTGCCATCTCTAAAAAATGCACAACTAAGCACTAAATTTGGGTAAGTCATTAAATTCATAGAAATATTTTGTAGAAAAAATACATCAACATTTAACATCTATTTAGATGCTGGCACAGATTGGACAAAATATACATACATATGTACAGCAATAATTGTGTAGCAGCAGATTTTCTACAGCTGGGTGCTCTTCCTGTTGCCAATCTCCACTGGTTTCTAAGTGAGGTAATGCTTTCCTTCCTATCTGTTAGGAAGGATAAGCACTTTCCCACACATGTACACACATGACATGAACTTCCACCTACCAAATTCAATGACAAGGTTTCAGTTGGACCAAGGCCATAGCAGAAGAGAAGAGACTTGCACAAGCTGTCAAGCAGTGGAACTGAACCCAAAAGCATGTGGTTGGGAAGCAAGCTTTCTAACCACAAAATAAAACAATTAACTCATATTCATGATAGATAGATTGAAGCCAACGGTTTATGAGGTATCTTCATAACAGAAGCTCAAACAGTGTACAGTGTGTATATTGGTTTTAGAATGAGTGCACTGGTTCCTGCATGTTGTTTTAAGAAACTATAAAGGTCGATGTCAAGAAGAGTGTCAGGCTATAAAACACTGCTTCTGAAAAATCTATCCAGTCAATGCCAGCACAGGAAAGTAGATGTAAAGCTAAAAATAATGAAGACAATAACAATGATGATTACAAAAATGATGATAATGATGAGCTCATTATAAGATGCTAATTGGGGTAGTATGAAGCTCACAGCCCTGTTGGTAGGAATTCAAGCATCAATGAAAACATAAATGAATAAAAAAATACATGTTAGTTAACAAAAGAAACAATTTCCTGATACAGATAGGTAAACAACACTAAGATAGATGAGGTTACACCGTTACTATTCTTACTACTATTATTACTAACAATGATATAGAAATCATCATTTTATGTTGCCAATATCATCTGCTTCACCAGCATCATTCATATCATCAGCACCATTCGTCATCATTATCATCACCAATATTTATCATCATTGGTCAAAACTTGAAAGCATTATCATCATTGCCTTCAACAGAAATATCATCATAATCATTATCAATGCTTATATTTCCATCAGCAGCAGCAACACCATCACCACCATCATCATCATCATTGTAAAGCAGTCTACAATACAATGATATACATTTTTTTCAATTAAATACATCTTTGCCAGACACATAAAAATTTGAATATTTTCTCAGTTCGTATTATAATGTTTAGCGAGTCAGCTTGTATATTTAATAGTTGGGCCTTTGTTGGCAATGAAGAAATACATTATATCTACGTATCTATATAATTTTCATACATATATGCATATAAGTAAGTGAATGTTTATGTGTGTATGTGTGTGTGTGTGTGTGTGTATTTTTGCTAGAATGTATAAATATTCATGTATCTATGTGTGTATATAGCTCTGTATACAAATTTACATACACATATATCATATATATATAGAGAGAGAGAGCTGAATGTGTATGTGTGTATGCGTATATATGTATGTGTGTATATGTATGTAGGTGTTGTTTGTGTGTGTGTATGTTGCTATCTTCTGCTGGCCTTTTTGAATATAAATGTCTTACTTTTCTATCAGTCAGTGCAGGAAGATGGGTTCTGTACCCATTTTGTATATTTTTCTCATCTTTACCATTATTTTCAAACTGTTGTGTCTGCCCTATTGTAACCAATACATTATATTGAAAGATTGCCATGGAACAAGGAAATGAATATATTCTTTCTCTCCAAGTATATTTTCTCCTTCTTCTCCTCCTTCTCCTCCTCCACCTTGTCTTCCTTCTTCTTCTTCTTCTTCTTCTTCTTCTTCTTCTCCTTCTTCTTCTTCTTCTTCTTCTTCTTCTTCTTCTTCTTCTGGTTATTTTTTTTATTATCCTCATCGTTATTAAACTGGACATATTGTTAGAGCATTGAAAATGATGTCCAGTATTTGGTTTGTTTGCTTTACATTCTGAGCTCAAATCCTGCTGAGGTCAGTTTTCCCCATCCACCTTTCAGGTGAATGAAATTAAAGCATCAGTCAAATACTGGGATTGATGTAACTGACCAGCTCCCATCCCATCAAAATTTCTGACATTGTGAAGAAATTAAGATAAAATTCTCCTTCTTTTTCTTCTTCTTCTTCACCACCACCACCACCTTCCCCCTCCTCCTTCCCCTCCTCTCCCTCCCCATCCCCTCCTCTCCCTCCCCATCCCCTCATCCTCTCCTCACTCTCCCTTCACCTCCCATCCCCATCCCCACCCGTTCACCATCCCCACCCTCCCTTCCCCATTCCCACCCTTCCCCCATTCCCATCCCCTCTTCCCTTCCCCATTCCCACCCCTCCCGTCCCCTCTTCCCTTCCCCATTCCCACCCCTCCCATCCCCTCTTTCCTTCCCCATTCCCACCCTCCCATCCCCTCTTCCCATCCCCATTCCAACCCACCCATCCACCCTCCTCCTCCTCCTCCTCCTCCTCCTCCTCCTCCTCCTCCTCATCCCCTATATCTTCTGCATCTTCCACATCTTCCTCTGCCCCTTCCTCCTCTTCCTCCTCGCCACCACCATCACCACCACCACCACCATCATCATTGTGCAAATCCCCCAAATTTCCAACCTTTTGCTGAAGTAAAATATATGAAGCTCAGTATACCCATCATGACTACCCACCTGATCAGGGTCTACCAGGCACATGCATCACAACTATATGTGTGTGAGATAGTGATCTTATATCAAGATATACAGTGCATGATCTTGCAGGTAGGGCCCAGTAAGAATTTTCTTCAGGTGGAATAGCCTATCATGCTCAAAAGGTCCCTGAATAACGTTTGTTTTAAGGATGATGAACATAACCACCATGTTTCCAGAGGTGAATTATCCAAACCCCAAAGGCGTTTACTTCCTTGCCTGAAAAATTTATCTGAGTTCTGTGTTTACTATTACAATGATATTACCTTCTTTCATAATTGATATATTTCAGTGTTTGTGAGGTCATTCCTTTACTTAATATGGGAGATGGTATTTATCATTAGTTTTTGAATACAGTTTTTAGCATATAAAAAACTCTTATTGTTATGTCTAATGAAAATTCCTTAGACAGCTTCAACACGGAGAAAATTTTGCATCCAGGGAAATTTAACACAATACCTTTTCAATTGGTGTCAGCCTCTTTGGAACTAAAAAAATATATGGCCTATATTCCTTAAATTGATAGCTTAAATGCCTTCGAAAATTATCTATTTAATGAAGTATTCAAATTTATTAGTGATTCTGACAAATGTGAGGATCTAATTAATTGTTTAAATTATAACTACATGAAACCATAGATGAAGTTGTTTTAGACATCAGTTCATTACACACCAGTTGACACCCTGGATAATTTTCTTTAAAACTTGTAACTACATTGTATGTAACAAACGAATGTAATATAAGGTTGTGTTGCCAAAATGTATGCAAAAGGTTGATTTCAGGAATAACAATAGGAAATAAATGAGACTGTTTGAGAATAAAATGTTAAATATAGGAACAACTCTTTCACAAACCGCAAACTTTCACTAAAATAGAATGTATGCTTTTATCATTAGGATATCTTAATAAACTCTACTGTCATTAAGCAACAAATCATTGAACAGGTACTTTCTTGAGTTTCTTCTCAGGTATGGTATTTATTTGGTGGGATTCTTAGACCTGACTGCAGAAAGTGGCAATAAGTTACCTCAAGTTTTCAGACAAAGCTCTGTATGAAACTATTAAGAATAGATGATGATAGGTTTTTTTTTTTTGTCACTGCTATTTAGGTCAACGTCTCTTGGAAAACTTTATTTAGAAATGAGAAACCTTTCACTCACCTGTATGTATAGAACTTTTCCCAGTTCCATTAGGTAGCCACAAATTTTCTGGGTTTGATCTGAATATCCATTTCCTTTAGAAAGCATCTACTATTGGTACTATCACTTTAACCAATGCTTCATGAAGGAAATATGAACAAAACTGTAAAAGACTGTTGTGTGTGTGTGTGTGTCTGTGTGTGTGTGTGTGTGTGTGTGTGTGTGTGTGTGTGTGGAGAGAGATGAAATAGTTGGAGAACAGCATTGATATGCAGTATATCTATTATTTATATAAAGAATGAAGAATGCCAAGTAGTACAAATTTGGAATAAACAACTGATTTTCTTATTCCAGCTGAAGAAATAATTTATAAAGTTTGTTTTGGCAAAATGACTTCATAGTTTCTTTTGAGCTTACATGTGTCATTCAAAGATCTCTGTTAGCCATGTAACCTTTCTTTCATGAAATATCTTCTCTAAATAGGCTGCTTTGTAAATTTGGTGGCACTAGTGGACTACTTTGTCTTCTAGTGGTTGAAACGTTCCTTTATCCATGATTATGTATGCAATAATCAGTGGTTTTGATTGTTGATGTATAAAGCAACATGTTGAGTTGCACATTTTTGCATTATGAATCATAACTTTATATTTTAATAGACACTGATAAAATAGGTTTCAGACTGAAACAAGTACTATGACATCTTCCAAATTCTTTTGAGATGTATACTATTGTTATTTAGACCTCTTGTACTTTGAGATGTTTTCAATATCATCCCAGAAGTTATTTTGTTTGGCCCAGATTGAGATGTCTTTCTGAGTGTTTTGGATTTCTTTTAGATCTCTGGTTATGATATTTATTATTTTTCATCAATCTCATTGACAACTTGGACAGGTATGTTTCAGAGTGTATAACCATGTCATTGGTGTTATACCAAAATAGCATATTTCGTTTCAGTTCTTCAGAACACTGGATTATACACTGTATGGCAGTTTATCATTGATATTTTTCAGCAACACAAGCATGGCACTGCAAAGTACAAAGACATCATACAGCCCAACTACAGCTTCAGGCAGCACAGCACAAACACAATGCCACAAGATCTAAATAGAGTCACATAATACAAGTCAGACATAATGCCATGCGAAAATCGAAAAACTACTTAGTAGAGTGAAAAAGGGATAAGATTCTGATATAAAACTTTGGTATCCACAGATCTGTAAGTAGCCAAACTGTTTGCCACTTCATTGTACCAAACATCCCATCTCATATAACATTCACTGCATTTTGCCTTATGTATAATAGTTTGTTCCACCGTTAAGCAAAGAAAAGTTAGAAGTGGATAAAGAACTGGGTGTGAGTAATGTCTGCAGGAGAGAGATGTTTAGTTGAAAAAAATATGTGTTCATAAGATATGTACATATATCTATCTATCTATCTATCTATCTATCTATCTATCTATCTATCTATCTATCTATCTATCTATCTATCTATCTTCTATCTATCTATCTATCTATATATATATATATATATATATATATTTTTTTTTTTTTTATCTATTTATTTATCTATCTATCTATCTATCTATCTGTCTATCTATTTCTCTCTCACTCTCTCTCTCTCTCTCTCTCTCTCTCTCTATATATATATATATATATATATATATATATATATATATATATAATTTATTATTTATTATATGTATATGCATTGAGAGAGAGGGGGAAATGTACAACGTGAGTACTTGAGAGGAAGTAAAGGGAAAGAGAAAAATGACCTGCAATAAAGGAGATGTAATTCTGAATTAATCTCTGACTGTATAAATAAACAAGTATGCATGCTGAAATATTTTAAACCATTTGAAAGATATAAAAAGTAATTAAGTGCCCAACAGTTCTTCCACCCTACTGAAAATAATCCCATATATCAATTTATTCGAATATTCAGTACACAACTGTTATTGCTCCATGGAAGATTTACGATGTATAATTTGTTTTATGCATACAAATGGAACTATAGAAAACTTCCATCCATACATGCATGAGTAGTTAAACACTTCACTGTAAATATAATATCACATACAATATTATATGCATACATATGATCTTTTTAATTCCTAATTCTTATCTTATTCTTAACATTATTTTATTTCAGTTTATTCCATTTTACTAATATATAATTTTACTCTTTTACTCTTTTATAATAAAACTATATAATGCAATATATAGTTTTATTATTGTACATATACATGTATCTATTTAAAAACATTACACTTCTAAGCTGATCTTTGAAACCTCTACTATAAAATTAGGTCCTGACACCTTTAATTTTAACTCGTGGAATATTTTCTTAAAAACCTATAGGTCTCAAATAAAAATGGAGTGCATTATAATATCATCAAACTCGTTTATACTAATTCTGGGCGATGGTTTCCAAGTGACATGCTTTACAAATGGATTTAGCAATCAAAGGCAATACTGAAGGGAACATTTCTCAAATAATATAATTTAAAATTTCACTGAGGAAGACAAAACATTCATCATAGCAAAATTCTTAAAGTAATTATATCATATTAATTATATTAGTTATATTAATTATATTCTTAGTAATAATTTCAACTTTACGACTGTAACTTATTTCAGACATCCAACATTCAGTTTTATTTTATTATATATGCCATTTTGAAATTATATACATTGTAGAGTATTTCATTTGACGAAAACAACAAGTTTGGATTTGAAAATATTCTTCTTCTTGCTTCTTCATGCCAGGTGGCA
>NC_142935.1:49529073-49531573 GCF_046866305.1 Octopus bimaculoides | reverse complement strand
TTCTTTTGTTTCTTTTAACTATTCTGTTCTGTGGTCTGTAAATTGATAAATCCTATATATTAACATGAATTCTGCAAGCCAGCATGTAACAATATGTAAGCTGTTACTGGAAGCAACACATGTATTTACTCAGCACACATGTCTTGGAAAGTACATATTTGAAATCCAGTTGCATAAAAAATTATGTTACACATATATCAGATTAAAGGCAAGAAAATTCCACCACAAATTAAAGCACCAGAAGCTGTTGAATTCAATTTGCAGAATATGATAAAGAAGGAAAAATTCAGAAATGTTTCTAATCCTTTCTAAGATATCTTAACTAATGTTTTAAAGCATTCCTGCAACTCTAGGTAGTTGCGTGTCCTCTCAAATAGGATGAAACTATTTATGAAGTGCAAGATTTCTATAGATAGTTCTTTACTAGCAACATTACGTAAACTTATAAGAAAACTGATCCTAATACTGATAGCCTTATTAACAAGTAAGCAAACATTTAGTCTCTGCCTTTTAGATGAATATAATAAACAGTTTACTTGCCAGACTCCCATTGGATTACTTCAAAAGACTATAAATCTAATTTTTTACCTGAAATTAAATGCTGGCTTGTTAATCAGACTAACAGTGAATGAAATTGTATTAATGCCATTAATAGTACAATTATGCAGTCATCTTATCCTCCTCCCTGGAAACAAAATTTATATAATAAACAGTGCAGGTATGGTTGTGTAGTAGTAAGTAGCTTGCTTACCAACCACATGGTTCCAAGTTCAGTCCCATTGTGTAGCGCCTTTGGCAAGTGTCTTTTATGATAGCCTCAGGCCAATCAAAGCCTTGTGAGTGGATTTGGCAGACGGAAACAGAAAGAAGCCTATCTTATATATAAATGTGTGCATGTGTGCACGTGTGTGTGTGTGTGTGCGTGTGTGTGTGTTTGTGTGTGTTTTTGTGTGTGTATGTTTGTGTGTCTGTGTTTGTCCCCCCTACCCACCATCACTTGACAACTGATATCGGTGTGTTTATGTCCCTCATTACTTAGCGGTTCAGCAAGAGAGAACGATAGAATAAGTACTAAGCTTACCAAGAATAAGTCCCTGAGTTGATTTGTTTGACTAAAGGTAGTGCTTCGGCATGGCTGCAGTCAAATGACTGAAACAAATAAAGGAATAAAAGAACAGCTGTAGATCATACAATCTGACATTATTCTTTTACTGAAACCCATTTAATGAAAGCCATATGGTTCAGCTGTATATACTTTATAATCTGGCTCAAATATTCTACCTGGTTTATACTCAAACTGGCCAAATCTGATCTTTCACGCCAATCCTACAATGTCATTCTAAAATTTAACAGTTAGCTCATAAAAATCTTAAAGCTACAAACTAATGCATGCTTAATTTGAAATAAGGAATAACTAGGTATTAGTCTTGAGAGAATAATGTGAATTGTGCTAGCCATGCTAGGAGACATCTTCCATACAGTGATACTTTCTGGGTAATGAGCTATAGTACAAAGTCTTTTGATGACCCTACCATCTGTTTTGATGGAGCTTAAGTATTTATTTTAGAGAACCTGCTATCTAGAGTTGGTTTTATGGGTTTAGTATTATACAGGGAAAAGGTCTAATTGTAACTTGTAAGTGGAATAGAAATTTGTTAGACAGATTTTTAAAAGATTTTGTTGATACTTCAAAAGTTTTGACCATAAGATTATTGTAACAGCCAGCTTTTTCAGATCATAAGCTCAATCTAGGTTCAATTGATTATAGCTCTTATCATGTAAAATTCAACTATCCTGTCTTCCCTCCTAATAAAATTTACTTTAGTTGGAGAATTTATGGAATACCTTTTGATGAAAAGACGTATCAACATCTTGTAGTTTTTGCAATTTTGAGTACATTCCCAACAAAACAATGTTAGCAACACCAAAAGAAGGGAAGTTATAGGGTACAACTTACCTTTTACATAAAATACAGATCTCACATCAACCAATCTTTTCTAAATTTAGATATAAGCACTTTTCTCGCAGCTATAAGTTACATAAAAGTCTTAATAACAATAACCTCAAAGTAAGTTGCAGGTGTATGGATAATTTTTGCCTTGTCTTAAAAGATTCACAGGAAAACATTGGTTACTTCCCTTGTTCTTCACATCGGTGTGAAAGCCTTAACAGAAGCACATGCTTTTCAAACATTAAATGTTTTCAAAAAGTGTTATAAATTGCATAAAGGTTTCTGTCAATAGCAACAATAATATAAAGCATTACATAGACCTCAGAGATGACAGTTTTATACCCAGATATGTTCAATGCACATGCATGTTTAGACATGAAGTCAAAAGAACCACAAAATGCTTGAGAGACATCAGTTGTTTCAGAGATAATGTTATCTCTGACTACAATATTAATGGAGTATTTATTAAATCCACTCTTGTCTATTTGAATTGCTACAAATGCTCCCATTGCAGATCTAAAAAATCCAGTACCTAATACGATTTCTTCA
>NC_142935.1:49506573-49524073 GCF_046866305.1 Octopus bimaculoides | reverse complement strand
AATTTTTATTGTAGTTTTTGTTGTTTTATCTCCCTATTCACTGTATTCATGTCTACATGAATGAAAGTGGGTAATAGTACACACATGTATATATGTGTGTACGGGCAGGTATGTATTTAAAACACACACACATGCTTACTACGCATACAGTAACTCACATGGATACACACACACACACACACACACACATATATATATATATATATAAGGAGATAGACATAGTTATAAATATATGCATAGACAAATAAATAGGCAGACAGATACGTATACATATATATGCATGTTTTTATAAGCATATGCAAATATATATATATGCATTTTTATATAAGTATATGTGCATCATACAGATGTATATATATATATATATATATATATATATATATATATATATATATGCATATTCATTTATGCATATATGGATGTCTGTGTATGTATATATATATGTGTATGCATATTAATATATATATATATATGATACATCATTTATAGATATATACATGTGTGCATGTATATGTGTGTATAATCACGCACACACACATTCACACACACACACACACATACACATGCATGCATACTTGTATTGTTATGTATTTAGATTTATCTGACTTTACACTGAGTTGCTCTTATACATCTATGCATTCACACAAATACACACATGCAGACACAAACATACACACACACACACACTCACAAACACATACATACATACTGAGAGATGGACACACTCACACATACATACAGTTACTCACCTACATGTACAGATACACGCATGCACAAATGTGTAAGCACATTTGTCTTTGTATGTTATATATTCCCCATCAAAGTGTGTGTGTGTGTGTGTGTGTGTATTCTTACAAATATTGTATCTTCATTTTGTTCCCCGTCTTCTTCCTTTCTCACCCTCATCTCTACCATTCCATTTTGTTCGGGGATTTACTTGAAATTTAAATAAAATGGTAAATTGTCTTGAATAGAAGCTATGACAGAGGGCAGAATAACGTCACCCGATGCTTTTCAATATTTCCAATGGCTGATTGAATTGTATCAATACAGTTTTATATCACAAATTTCCATAGAATATACACTCAGTAATTTGCATAAATGTATGACAAGAAACACAACATCAACGAAAAGAATAATAATAAAAATAATAGTAATGATGATTACGATGATGATATGATGAAAATAATTTTGCTTAGTGGTCATGGTGGTGGTGCAGAAACGATTAATTTTGACAACAACAAGAACAGCAACAAAATGAAATACTCTTATTTTAATTTCTTTTTTTGTTTTGTTATTTTTTTATTAATATTAATAATAGTAAGAGAAGAAGGGATATATTAATAATAGCAGTGATGTTTATTATTTTGTGATAGAAAATATTGATTAATAATGTATGTAATATGCATGATGATGATGATGGTGGTGGTGGTGGTGGTGGTGGTGGTGCTAGTTATGATAATGATGATGATGATAAAATAACAACAACAATAATAATAATAATAATAATAATAACAACAACAGTGATAATAATAATTAACCTAATGATAATAAAAAACAACGTTGTTGCTATTGATGATAAAGATGATGATAGTAATACTACTACTACAACTACTACTACTATTACTACTACTGCTACTACTACTGCTAATAATAATAATAATAATAATAATAATAATAATAATAATAATAATAATAATAATAATCATAATAATAGTAATAATAATAATAAATAATAATAATAATAATAATAATAATAGTAATAATAATAATAATAAATAATAATAATAATAATAATAATAATAATAATAATAATAATAATAATAATAATAAAAATGATAATGGTAACAACTATAACAATAATAATGATGATGATGATGATGAAGATATTAATAATGACGGACTATAATTGAAGTGAAGACAGCAGTTGTAGAGACATAAGCAATAAAACCATATTTTCGTTTTAATTTGCTAAAAGTTGCTGGGGAATTCAAATGAATTCAGCAAATTGTTTACCAATTCCTAGCACACCACATATGTATTGCCGGTTCTTTCACGAAGAAAATTCTTTTGTTATTTTTTTAAAAATTTTTAATTTAGCTTTTTTTTTGTTCCTTTTTTTAAAATTTTTATGTTTGTTTTTCTGTTTCTAAAAATTAAATAGTTGAAAAGTAAAATTAATGTAGATGATACATGCATTGCCTGACAATATGACGTGTTCAATTAAATGTATATCTCTCTCTCTCTTTCCCTTTATTTATCTCTTTATATATATGTGCATGCATATATATATATATATATATATATATATATATATATATATATATATATACACACACACATATATATATATATATTTGCATATGCATATGTATATATATTTAATATATGTCATATATATATATATATAAATATATATATATATATATATATATATATATATGTATATGTATATATATGAAGATATATTGATTATGCATGAAACTAATATAGTTACATTCTCTTATTGATATGAATTCTTCTAATTAAAACTCTATACATGTGTGTGGAGGGGATGAGTATAAATTTAGAAAATTGAAAATTGTAAATAATACTCAAACACTTAGACTCTTCTGGCTACTTCATTCTTACACACACCACGAGTGATCATAGCAATGAGATGGCAATGGCGATGCTGATGAGGAGGAAGATGACAATTCCCTTGATGGTTGTTGTAGAGATGATAATCATACTGTCAATAAGGGCAGCGATGATTACGATTAAGATGGTGATGATGGAAATTATTATTAAAATAATTAGAAATTATTATTATTATTATCGTTGTTGTTGTTAAGGTGGTAAGCTGGCAGAATCATTAGCACACTGGACAAAATACTAAGCAGTATTTCAACCATCTTAATGTTCTGAGTTCAAATGACAAGGTCAACTTTGCCTTTCATCCCTTTGTGGTTGATGAAAAATGTAGAGCATTAGTATCAACGTAACTGACAATCCCTCTCGCCTAAAAATACATTTCAAGTCTTATGCCTATAATAGAAACTATTATTATTATTGTTGTTGTTGTTATTATAATTATTATTATTGAGTGAGAGAGCAATGCATGTCATCAAAGTGACACTGGGGTAAAATATACGAAGCCCATTATACCCATCATGACTACCCGTCTGATAAGGGTACACCAGGCACATGCATCACGACCATATGTCCGCGACATGGTGATCTCATATCAAGATAAACAGCGCATGACCTCACAGGTGGGGCCCAATTTGAATTTTCTTCGGGTCGAGTAGCCCATCCAGCTTAAAAGGTCCATGAATAAGGGTTGTTTAAGGATGTTGAGCAAAACACACGTGTTTCCAAAGGTGAATTATTCAAATCCCAAAGAATTTCTCTCAACACATGGCTATGATGCTCCCCCACTACTTCTGCTCATGATCAGAGATGTACATATCGTCAGCCTACAAAGGACATGCTCAACTGGTTAAGGTCAATCAACTGACAAGCAAATCTGTGGTATTGAGCAGAATATTTGCTGTAGCCCATCTTTTTATACCGAGGCAAAAACAATGTACATGATAACACTTCCAATCAATTAAGATCAGGAGCCATGAGAGCCACTGCCTGGTACTGCATCAGGGCATTTATTATTATTATTATTATTATTATTATTATTATTATTATCATCATTATTATTATTAACCTATCCTCTTCTTTCAATTTTGTTTCCATTTCTTGCTGAGTGTCTTGAAGACACCTAGGGCAAAGAAATTCCCTGTATATACTGGTAGGGCATTAAAATAAGCACAACTGATTGTTCATTTACAACAAAGTTATGTGATAGGAAAAAAATTGGGGAAAAATGAAAGAAAACAAAAAGGAAAGAAGCAAATAAAAATATAAGAAAAAAAACATTAAAAAACAAAAGAAAAAGGACTAAAAAAAGAGAATTCACAGTGAAAATGCTCTTCTCAATACATGTGACATACTAGTTAAGATATACATTTGCATTTCTTGCTTGAATGGTAATCTAGGGATCATCCTGAAATAATGTTCAGTTCCTTTTTTGATCATTTCAAGTGCTCCTACAGTCACTGGTATTGTAGTCAACATGAGATTCCACAGGTTTTTGGCTTCAATCTGCAAATCTATATTTTCTGAGCTTATTATACTTACTCTCATTATAATTATTAATATCATCATCATCATCATCATTATTATTATTATTATTATTATTATTATTATTATGCAAGCAGTGAGCTGGCACAATCATTATCATGCTGGACGAAATGCTAAGTGGTATTTCGTCTGTCTTGATTTTCTGAGTTCAAATTCTGCTGAGGTGGACTATGTTTTTCATCCTATTGGGGTCGATGAAATAAGTACCAGTTACACACTGGTTCGATATAATCAACTAGCTCCCTTCCCCCAAAATTTTCAAGGCCTTGTGCTTAGAGTAGAAATAATAACAATAATAATAATAATAATAATAATAATAATAATAATTATTATTATTATTAATCTTGCAAGATGACAGAATTGTTAGTATGCTACCCCAGGTAGCATGGAAAATGGACGTTAAACGATGATGATGATGATGATGATGATGATGATGATGATGATGATGACGATGTTGTGCAATCAAATGTCATTTCCTCAATGAAAGGTCTGTCTTCAGGAAGAAGAAAAACAGAAATGCTGTTTATAGAAATTGAGAGACTTGTACATTTGCCATTTTGTAATTTCTTGGAAAATCATGCAACATATTAAACCTGATAAAAACTGAACAATTCCATGCCAACTCTGCACTGCAAAAGAATTTCATATTATAACATAATGTATTAATATCTTTAATAAAAGGACAAAGAAAATATTGGTTTCAAATTTTGATACAAGGCCAGCAAGTTGAGGTGAGGGGTTAAGTCAATTGCATCAACCCCAGTGTTCAACTGGTACTTATTTTATCAGCCCCAAAAGTATGAAAGGCAAAGTCGACCTCGGGAGAATTTGAACTCAACACATAAAGATGGATGAAATGCCACTAAGCATTTTTCCTGACACAATAATAATTCTGCCAGTTCTCCACCTTGCAGGACAGAGAAGATATTGAAATGACGTCACAAGAATAAACTTTATTTTATTCTCTGACCTCATGGTAGCCTTTTCTACAATCACCATTTACTTTCTTACAACACAATACTAAATAGCAGCAATAAATACATTAGCATTTTCAAAACTTCCTTAATTTATACACTAACTGATGACCATCTCCTTAGTGCAACATAACAAATTCTAACAAGGACACACACACTCTCTCTCTCACACACACACACACACACACACATCCATATATACACCCATAATCATGTGCTAATATGGTTCAAATTGTTTTTGCACATATAAAGATTTTTCTTGAAGTTGAAACCTTGTCTTATTAATTCATTCATCATTTGTGAATCAGTTATGTGATCCTAGCAAGATGAATCAAATTATGTTAAATACCATAAGACATGTAGCACAAGTAACATATTAAAGTTTTACAATCCTTACATGGTAGTGAATAGTAAATAATCTTAACCTCCACAAATTCTCTATATTTTTATTCAATACAACATTTATTCTATGTTCTAATGTAATAAATACAGTAATGTTTTTTACTGTTAATAGTTACATGTACTCATTAAGAATGTCACTTTTATTGAATAGGTGTAGTTGTATTCTTGCATTAGTTGTATTCCTGCATAAAGTGAGAATTGAAACTGGGTCACAGACTTGAATCCTCATGAGGATTCCACCTATACATTCCAGACAGGAGCATAGAAAACTACTATTGCAGTTGTATAACAAAATATAATCTGCTAAGACAGCAAATTTACTTGTCTGTTCGTTTCCAACTTCCTGAATTGGCAAATTATGCTTCACTTAGGTGTTTCTGATTTGTGTTGTAGATACCTTGTCTCTCAGAAAGCAAGTATGCAAAGATGTTTTCTAATGAAGCACGAGTAAACCTGTCATGAGGGAACTGATAAGAAAGAAACATTATAAATGGCAGTATAGAGATACGAACGAAAAGTATGTATTAGAAAAAAATGTGTTGTTAAAGGCTTAAATACAATTAAGAATTTCGTGATGCAAGGAAGCGACTAAATTGCATCGGACATTGCCAAAAACGGAAATGGACACAAGAAATATGTCAGTGATGCTTTCAGAGGCAAATTTTGATGGTTTTTTTTTTTTTGTTTTTGTCACTTATTCCTGAAATGAAAACCTGATCTTAAACGGCATGAAAGTCTTGTCAAACTCTACTTCAAGTCGTTACAGATGTATCAGTAAATTTGTAAGAATTATTTTGATAGTTGTTGTTTTTGTTGTTAAATGGTGAGCTTGCAGAATTGTTAGAATG
Organism: Octopus bimaculoides; assembly: GCF_046866305.1. Lineage (NCBI taxonomy): Eukaryota > Metazoa > Mollusca > Cephalopoda > Octopoda > Octopodidae > Octopus > Octopus bimaculoides. The sequence goes on along the minus strand of NC_142935.1, from coordinate 49,517,673 downwards.
CTGGACAAATTACTCTTCATTCATCTTCACATTATGAGTTCAAATTCCACTAAGGTTGACTTCACTTTCATCTTTTTGAAGCTGATAAAATAAGTACCAGCTGGGGGTCAATGTAACTGATTAACCCCTTCAATGAAATGTTCAGGCCTTGTGCCTATAGTAGAAAGGATTATTATTGATAACATTATTTTATAGAATAGTTGAATAGCAGAATGAATACAATATTGGGCAAAATATTTGGCTGTATTAAATTATGGATCTATGTTCAGAATCCAATATCTATTTTTGGCCTTTTTCTTTTCTGTGGGGTGGGGATAAAATAAAGTGTCAGGCAAAGAAATACAAGAATTATAACAAGGGATATTAGACATGACTCAAACCCCTGATTTGTGAGTCACAGTATGGAAAACTGGTCACAATAGGCTTGATAATGCTGACCTGTTGTAAAAGAGTATCGAAATAGACTTGCTAAGTCCTAATGACACTGACAAGGTGACAGAATAATAGCAGAATTGTGCCCAGTAAAAGGCACTAAGACTATACGTACAAGACTGAAGAGACAAGATGGAAATCCTAGTTGACATATTTCTCGGTCAAGCATGTCTTGGAGATGAATGCCTGAAGAACTGAGAAGACTAAGAAAAGAAACAAAGAAGAAAACCAATAAAAACAATGCAAACAGAAACAAACCTTGTTTTCAAGAGGACCACAGACAAGAATGGGGACCACGAAAGAAATACTTTTGAGTCCAATATTATAAATAGATGAGCAAATAACCTCACTTCTGACCAAACTAAACAGTAGTGTCATACATTCATCTTTACGTGATTGCTTATTCCGCAGTATATGTGCAACAAAAAGTATGTGTGTGTGTGTGTTTGTGTATAAATGTCTGTTGATATAAATACATAAAATGCTGTTGTTGGTTTTGTATTAATTGTGCACGAGAAGAAACCAGTTTAAATAATATTTATTTAGTTTTCTTTTTTAAATCCTATTGAATCTATTTGTTTTCCCAGACTAAAATTGCTTTAATTATATTTATCTAAGCATATTCTTTATTCTTATACTCTTTTACTTGTTTCAGTCATTTGACTGCAGCCATGCTGGAGCACCACCTTCAGTCGAACAATTTGACTTCAAGACTTATTCTTTGTAAGCCTAGTACTTATTCTATCAGTTTCTCTTGCTGAACCATTAAGTTATGGCTGTATAAAGACACCAATATTGGTTGTCAAGCGATGGTGTGGGGGACAAACACAGATATACACACATAAACATACACATCCACACACACACACACACACACACACACACACACACACACACACACACACACACACACACACATATATATATATATATATATATATATATATATATATATATATATATATAATAATGGGCTTCTTTCAGTTTCCACCATCTACCAGATCCACTCACAAGGCTTTGGTCAGCCCGAGGCTATAGTAGAAGACACTTGCCCAAGGTGCCAAGTAGAGGGACTGAACCTGGAACCATGTTGTTGAGAAGCAAGCTCAACATATGTATATACCTGTGCATATGTATATATAAAAAATAAATGCGTGTTTCTTTATCCTTATATAAAACACATTGCAAATCATCTCCGGACTCAAACCACAACAGATCGATAAATGGTACAGCAAGGACCTTACCACACAGCCATGCCTGCACTTGTTTCAGTCAAAAATTGTTTTTGTTGAAAAATCGATTAAGGACTTATTTTTTTGAGCCCTACTATTTATTAGATCGGTCTCTTGGTGATGGGAAACAAATACAGACACAGAGACACACATACACACATTGATACATACATATATATTCAATGGGCTTCCTTCAGGCTTCATCTACCAAATTCATTCTCAAGGTTTTGGTCAGTCTCAGGCTATAATAGCAAACACATGCCCAAGGGGCTATGCAGTGGGACTGAACCTGGAACCATGTCGTTGACGTTGAGAAGAAGCTAGTTGCCACATGCATGTATGTATTTTCCTATGTGTGTGAATGTGTACGATTGCATGTTTATATGTGTGCATTTAAAATTCTTAATATGTTATGCCTTGTATTGTATAGAATCTCTTAAACAATTCTCTTCAGAATATGTAAACATGTACGGGCCTTTTCCAGGGGGATTTTGTTAATGTTAAATTACAGTAGTGATATTACAGACTTGTCAGTACTAAAAGCTGAGATTTTCGTGTAGTTTATAGTTTATTCATTCTTTGGACCATTTTACATTTTTGCAACTAGCAACAAATGTCGGTTATATATAACTTACATTATATACATTTTAACACAGAATATAGAGAGACATAACCAAATGAACAAAGTATATTTTGTCCAATGCTCCAATGGTTATAACCATCCACTTGCCAATATACATTTATTATACATCAGTTATATATATATACTTACATACATATATATATATATATATATATATATATATATATATATATATATATATATATATATGTGTGTGTGTGTGTGTGTGTGTGTGTGTGTGTGTGTGTGTGTGTGTGTGTGTATGTATATGTATATATATATGTAAATATACATATAAATATATGTCGATATACATATATATATATATATATATATATATATACATATATACGTATGGATGGATATATATATGCTCACACATATTTATGGATGGATGCATGTATAGATATATAAGCATATGTACATATGTGTGTGTGTGTATATATATGTGTGTATGTATGAATATGCATACAGAAATGTAGGATACACACATACACACACACACATACACACACACACACATACACTCATGCTCTCATATATACAGCCACACATTCAAATAGGTATATATAAAAAAAAAATACATAGTAGACAGAGAGAGAGAGAGAAGGAGAATATGAGAGGCTGAAGATATTTGCAGTGAGTGATATACTCTAAAACTTTAAAGTGTTCAATGCAGACATACAAGTTAACTGTGTAGAATTTGATAAATATGAATATAGAATTTGGTAATTCTAAGTTAGGATGATAACATGATTTAACATCATTATCCAGAAGGATATTCACTAAGGATCAGAGATACCCATTTCGAATATTATCTAGCCAGGTATATCTGTGAAGCTATGTTTCAAATATAAATCTGATATTCTGCAAATATAAGCCAACACAAAAACCATTACACATACACACGTGCATGCATATATATATATATATATATATATATATATATATATATATATATATATATATATATATATATATATATATATATATATATATATATATATATATATATATATATATATATATATATATATATATATATATATATATATGCATAAGTATATACGTACATACATACACATATGTATATGTATATATATATGTGTGTGTGGTGTGTGTGAATACACACACACACAGAATGCACACATCTATATATGGTACACTTATGCATTTTTCTTTTAGGAAGTGTTCTGTCCTGAACATTAGATATTACATCGCTTTATGACATGAGAATAATTCAATTTTTTGAGTTTATTCTTTTGATAGATATAGTTATACACGTGCGGAGACACACATATACCCACATGATGTATGTGTGTCTGTCTGCGTGCGTGTGTATATATATATATATATTTCTATATATACACACATATAGATATACGTACATACATATATACATACATACATGTATTTATATCTATATATATATATTTAAATACATATATTCAGAGAGAGAGAGAGAGAGAGTGAGAAAGAGAATAGAATGTTAGACAGAAAAATTGATAGATAGAAAGACAGATAGATAGATAGATAGAAAGATAGATAGATAGATAGATAGATAGATAGATACATACATACATAGATAAAAAAAAGCATTGAGTGAGAAGAAAATAGAAGGAGTAATAAATAGAACATCGAATCCTCTAAGGGCAGAATTATCAATGAGGACAACAAAGGGACCATCTACTGAAGAATAGCGGAACAAACCATTTCAAGAAGCAACAAGCTACAAAATTTTGGTCACAGCCACTAGCTAAATCAGATGAGGAATATTTTCAATAATTCCATTTGAAACATTGCACGACACAAATTCCATCACCAAGGATCTACTGACCACCCATCTCCACCCTAATTCCTTTCCAAACCTGTTGTTGCCTGCACCCACTGCTTACGTGCTCACCTTCCTATCTATTCTTCTGAGAGGTTATAAATATGTAACGATAGAACTTATTCAAGATCCGTGTACACATCAAACACTTGCATCAACTCTTAATTTATTTACCGTTCTAAGTGAGAATAATTTATATACATTTACATATATAGATACATAAATGCATACAAACGTATATATATATATGTATATATATATATATATATATATATATATATATATATATATATATATATATATATATATATATATATATATATATATATATGCATACATGCAAGTACACAGATGCTCACACACATACTGCACTACAGAATTTTTGTTACATGTATACGTGTGTGTGTGTGTCTGCATGTGTACATTTGTATAAACACATGAAGATATGTGCACACATATACAAGATCATTCAGAAGTCCCTTTCGCATGTAAATGATTTAACAAACTTTTATTGTATATTGTGTTACAATTTCACTTTGCTATTTTTTAATATCATCTTTGCTGTTTTGCTCCCAATAGTATATATTATATATACATATATACATATATACATACATATATATATATATACTTTATTATTAAAGCTTCAAAATCATCACCAAATATCACAAAAAACTGCTACTCTGGGTTTCACATTCCTGTTCATCATATAGTTGTGGTGTGCGCACACACAGACACACACACACACACACACACACACACACATATATATATATAGATAGATAAGGATATATTAATATATGCATATATATATATATATATATACATATATACAAACACGTATATATTTATATAGATACATATATATACATATATATATATATATATATATATATACACACTTATATAACATATATTTATATAGATATATACATATATATATATATATAATGTATATGTATATATATATATATATATATATATATATATATATATATATATATATATATATAATTAAGAGTATGAAGACCGGGAAAGCCCCCGGCCCATCAGGAATCACTGCAGAGATGCTCAAAATATCTGGCAGTGTTGGCTATAGCCTAGTCACCCGTATTACGAACCAGGTGATACACGAAGGAGTCATACCCTATGACTGGTGTAGCAGCATCATAGTCAACTGCTACAAAGGTAAAGGGGACGCTTTAGATACAAATAATTACAGAGGCATCAAGCTGTTAGATCAGGTTATGAAAGTTACAGAGAGGGTCATAGCCCAACTAATTAGGGAGCGAATCAATTTAGATGAGATGCAGTTTGGGTTCGTGCCAGGTAAAAGCACTACTGATGCCTTATTTCTAGTGAGACAGTTGCAAGAGAAATACCTAGCCAAGGATAAACCTCTGTACCTGGCTTTCGTTGACATGGAGAAAGCCTTTGACAGGGTCCCCCGATCCCTTATCTGGTGGTCAATGAGGAAACTTGGGATAGAAGAATGGCTAGTGAGAGCTGTGCGAGCCATGTACAGAGATGCGGCCAGTAAGGTGAGGGTTGGAAATGAGTACAGCAATGAATTCCGGGTAGAGGTAGGGGTCCACCAAGGTTCCGTCCTCAGCCCCCTATTATTTACCATAGTCCTCCAGGCAATCACAGAGGAGTTCAAGACAGGTTGCCCCTGGGAGCTCCTCTATGCTGATGACCTTGCCCTAATTGCGGAGTCACTATCAGAACTAGAGGAGAAGTTTCAGGTGTGGAAGCAAGGTCTAGAATTGAAGGGCCTTAGAGTCAACCTAGCTAAAACCAAAATCCTAATAAGTAGGAAGGTAGATAAAACACAAACCCCTTCAGGTAGATGGCCCTGCTCAGTATGTAGAAAAGGAGTAGGTAGTAACTCTATAAGATGTACCCGGTGCAAGCTATGGACACATAAGAGGTGCAGCAACATCAAAGGCAGGTTAACTAGCAAGTTAGTTTTTGTTTGTGGCAGATGTTCAGGTGCAATAAAGACTGCAAACAAACAGGAAACAACTTCTATCTCATTCCAGGGTGAAAAACTAGAGGTAGTCGATAGCTTCCGCTATCTGGGCGACCAAGTTAGTAGTGGGGGTGGGTGCGCTGAAAGTGTAGCTGCTAGAATAAGAATAGCCTGGGCAAAGTTTAGAGAGCTCTTACCCCTGCTGGCGACAAAGGGACTCTCACTCAGAGTAAAAGGCAGACTGTATGACGCATGCGTACGAACAACCATGCTACATGGCAGTGAAACATGGGCTGTAACTGCTGAGGACATACGTAAGCTCGCAAGGAATGAAGCCAGTATGCTCCGTTGGATGTGTAATGTCAATGTGAATACCCGTCAGAGTGTAAGTATCTTGAGAGAAAAGCTGAACATTAGAAGCATCAGTTGTGGCGTGCAAGAGAGACGATTGCGCTGGTATGGACATGTGGTGAGAATGGAGGAGGATAGCTGCGTGAAAAAGTGCCACACCCTAACAGTTGAGGGAACCCGTGGAAGAGGTAGGCCCAGGAAGACCTGGGCTGAGGTGGTGAGGCAAGACCTTCGTACATTGGGCCTCACCGAGGCGATGACTACGGACCGAGACCTTTGGAAATGGGCTGTGCGTGAGAAGACCCGGCAAGCCAAGTAAGATCGTTGCCAGTGCCCCTGGACTGGTTCTTGTGCGGGTGGCACATGAGATGCACCATTTTGAGCGTGGCCGTTGCCAGTACCGCCTGACTGGCTCCTGTAGGATTTTCGAGCGAGATCGTTGCCAGTGCCCCTGGACTGGCTTGTGCGGGTGGCACATAAAAGACACCATTTCGAGCATGGCCGTTTTCGTGCGGGTGACACGTAAAAGCACCCACTACACTCTCTGAGTGGTTGGCGTTAGGAAGGGCATCCAGCTGTAGAAACTCTGCCAAATCAGACTGGAGCCTGGTGTTGCCATCCGGTTTCACCAGTCCTCAGTCAAATCGTCCAACCCATGCTAGCATGGAAAGCGGACGTTAAACGATGATGATGATATATACATACATCTATATTATGTATCTATATACATACATATATACATTAAATATTTATAAACATATATATGCAAATATATACACACACACACACACACACACATGTATATATGCACACTTGCCCACAAATATATATGCGTACGTTTATAGAAAGCTAGATAGATGGATAGGTTGACAGATAACTGTGTTTATGTGTGTGAGTTTGTGCGTGTTTGTATGTGTGTGTGTAAACACCCACGCATACATAATTTTGGCATTCAGATATTCATACTCATATATGATCTATAGTGATTTAAAAAACGTGAAATAATTGAGTTTATCTCTGAATTAAGAATACTAAACTGTCTTTTAAATGCATTGACATTTAAAACGCAAGTAAGGGAGACAACTCACATAACATTATATAATCCAAAATTTTGAGAAAACTAAAGTCTATATACATAGAAACTTATTTTATGGTTAAACGCAAATGACAAATCAATTATCATATTTTGACTATTACAACGTTTATTAGTGAAACACATTAATCTTAAGTGCAAAGTGATCAATATATGTGTGTGTATATATATTTACATATATATATATATATATATATATATATATATATATATATATATATATATATATATATATATATATATATATATATATATATATATATATATATATATATGTCTGTGTGTATATATAAAAACAAAAAAATAAAGAGAGCAAAGGTAAGGTTGGAGGAGTATTTTATGGATAGAGTCTTACAGCTGTTTCTGGGAAGATCGAGTACTTCCCTTCATCGGAGACAGAAAAAATAAAGTAATCTATTATTATATCCATAGGTGGATATTTTTAGTATGGAGTGGTAAAGAGTGTGATGTGCTGAAAAAAGAGAGAACAATACTTGAAGTGTAGTTTCATTCCAGTGGTAAATATCCGTGTAGAAAGACGTGCAAAGTAATCCATGTGTGGATAATCCAGAAATTTATGTTGGAGCGAAAGTTGATATAGCATAGATAGCAGAGGTACATATATTCCATATTGCGATGGATTTTTGCTTGTTTACTTGAAGATTATCCACTTCATACTAAAAATATCCGCCTATGGATATAATAATAGATTACTTTATTTTTTCTGTCTCCGACGAAGGGAAGTGCTGGATCTTCCCAGAAACAGCTGCAAGACTCTATCCATAAAATACTTCTCCAACCTTACCTTTACTCTCTTTATCTTTTTGTTTTTATATATTTACATATACACACGCTAATACATGACTTATAATACCCAATCCTGTTCATACAACGACTGGGGCAAACTAGTCGGTATACAGCACTTACTCGGTATTACCTGTATCCTCCTGGGTTTGGTTAAATCCAATACCCTCCTCAAGCTTATATATACATATATATATATATATATATATATATATATATATATATATATATATATATATATAGGCATAGGAGTGGCTGTGTGGTAAGTAGCTTGCTTACCAACCATATGGTCCCGGGTTCAGTCCCACTGCATGGCATCTTGGGCAAGTGTCTTCTACTATAGCCTCGGGCGGACCAAAGCCTTGTGAGTGGATTTGGTAGACGGAAACTGAAAGAAGCCTGTCGTATATATGTATATGTATATATGTATGTGTGTATGTGTTTGTATGTATGTGTTTGTCCCACCAACATCGCTTGACAACTGATGCTGGTGTGTTTATGTCCCCGTAACTTAGTGGTTCGGCAAAAGAGACCAATAGAATAAGTACTAGGCTTCCAACGAATAAGCCCTGGGTCGATTTGCTCGACTAAAGGTGGTGCTCCAGCATGGCCACAGTCAAAAGACTGAAACAAGTAAAAGAGTTATATATATATATATATAAGCATTAAAATAGAATAATCAATACAAATCAGATGGCTGCACCAGGTTCTAGTCTGATCTGGCAGAGTTTCTACAGCTGGATGCCCTTCCTATCACTAACCACTCCAAAAATGTAGTGGATGCAACAGCCATGCTCACATGGTGTTTTTTACGTGCTACCTGCACAGGAGCCAGTCCAGTTGCACTGGCAACGACCTCGCTCGAATGTTTTTTCACATGCCACCGGCACAAGAGCCAGTGAGGCAAAACTAGTAACGATTATGCTCAAATGGTGCTATTTACGTGCCACCGGCACGGAAGCCAGACAGCTGTTCTGCCAATGATTATGCTTGGACAGTGCTGCTAGCACTCCACTGGCACGGGTGCCAGTCATCAAATTTGGAGCAATTACGATTTCGATTTCACTTGCTCCAACAGGTCTTCGCAAGCAGAGTTTAGTGTCCAACGAAGGAAAGGTTGGCATGGGTGCCAGTCATCGAATTTGGTTCGATTTTGATTTCATTTGCCTCAGCAGATCTTCGTAAGCAGAGTTTAGTGTCCAATGAAGGAAAGGTACACATAAGTGGGCCGGCTACAACCCTGGCAAAGGCAACGGGTTATGGTCTCACTTGGCTTGCCGGGTCTTCTCATGCACATCATATTTCCATAGGTCTCGTTCACTAGTCATTACCTCGGTGAGGCCTAATGTTCGAAGGTCGTGCTTCACCACCTCATCCCAGGTCTTCCTGGGTCTACCTCTTCCACAGGTTCCTTTGTAATTAGTTATAGTTGATCAAGATTTAAATATATTTGGTTGGCCAAAAAGTGTTTTTGGTTTCTTTCATTGATATTAAGGCACAAGTTTGAAAAACGAAGCAATTTATTCAATCAATGATATTGATTGAATAAATATGGTCGCAGTACACATCCAAATTGATGGAAAGCTTTGATTTCAATTAATTTTGAAAATGATGAGAAATTTAGCAAAATAACTGTCATTATTAATCTGGTATTTGAAACATTGATTAACATGAAATTTTGATGAAAGGTTTTAATTTCAATAACCTTAAAACTAGAAGTTTGTATCATAGAACCAAGCATCAAAAGGATGGATTGGTATTAAAAAAAAAAAATGTCAAGTGTCTAATGAGTGCACAGGCACAAGGGGAAGATTGATGTTAGGTACTTATCAGAGTTCTTGAATGGACTTTTTGGCAAACCTAGTAGTTAAATAGCTGATATGAAGCATAAGTAGAAAGAATATACATATATATATATATATATATATATATATATATATATATATATAAATTGGAAATCTAAAAATAAAAACAAAACACAAAGGATTCTGTGGTACACATGTTTCAAGCTTTATAGTAGTTGCATCATTATTAGTATATAATTGATAGTATAAAGCTATCTTCAGCCGCAAATATATTCTTTCCCAAGAATTATATCACAAAGAAAAAATTAAAAGAGGGAGAAACATGAGAGATGAAAGGTGAGATTCCACTTGGTATTGTCCATTGTAATATACCTCGTAGAATCTTTAATTTGATATATTTACATAAAAGTTCATTGGTACTCCGCAATCTGTCCTTATATATATATATATATACATATATAGTTGAAATTTGAAGAAAATCAAAAGATGAAGACATGTGTATAAACCACAAGCAGGTGTATTAGGTTGACACTCGGGAAGGTGAAAATAATACATATTCATTTCTATTCTAGGTGCAAGGCCTGACATTTTTAGCGGTGAGTAGTCGATTAGATCAACCCCAGTACACAAATGGGACTTAATCTATTGACCCCAAAAAGATGAAAGGCAAAGTCATCCTCAGCAGAATTTGAAATCAGAACATAAAGACAGATGAATAACTGGCAAGTTAATGTTTCTGCCAGCTCGCACCTTATATACATACATATTCTGTTATTTGTTGGCACTCATATACTCTAATAGATACTGGAGAATGTATACACATGTACTCGATCATAACAACATATTTATGTATACGAAACTACATACACATTGATACTTACACATGCTTACACATGGACAAACTCACATAGTTATACGTACTTGCATACACTCATACAAACTTGCATACACAATCAGA
>NC_142935.1:49499073-49504073 GCF_046866305.1 Octopus bimaculoides | reverse complement strand
TATCAACCCAAAGATGTTTTCTTTACCTGTGAGCACCAACAATAATTAATGCAGCTTAGAGATAATTTACAGAATATATCTGTTGCCAGAATTGTGGCACCATCAAATGCAAGCAGCGAGATTTATTATTTTTTCTTTGTGATTTAATGTTAATCAACATAAACAGCAACAACAATGGTAGTGGTGATGACGATGTTGACGACGACGACGACGACGACGATGATGGTGATGATGATGATGATAACATTGAAACTGATGTTACCAAACAAATAATGAGGAATAGAAAAAAAAAAAAACGTGGGGATATTTTATCAAAACTTTCCAATAATTATGAATTTGCAACAACTAAAAATAGCTTTACAATGAAATTTCAGCCCAAGGTGCAAACCTGTAACTTTTCTGTATGGTGACATTGTCTAAACATGTAGCCAAATAAAGACAAAGAAAAGTGATGATAGTTTAATGTGAATTGTTCTTCTGTCAAAAACATAGCTAAGTTTGAGTTTACACGCACACAGCATAGAATCATTGACATTAAATAAAGGATGTTAATAATGATTATACATAAGCACACATATACAAGTATAGATATATATACATAATATATATACAATATATATATGTATATATATTCTTTTATTCTTTTATTTGTTTCAATCATTTGACTGCAGCCATGCAGGAGCACCACATTTAGTCGAACAACAGGACTTATTCTTTGTAAGCCTACTACTTATTCCATTGGTCTCTTTTGCCTAACTGTTAAGTTACGGTGGACGTAAGCACACCAACATCAGTCGTCAAGCAATAGTGATGGGGGTGGACAAACAGATAGAAACATACACACACACACACATATATGATGGGCTTCTTTCAGTTTCTGTCTGCCAAATCCACTCACATCGGTAAACATAAGCTTAACACATTAAATTAATGCATAACACCTTCATCAATGCTGCCACTGAATTTAGGACGTTTATATTAATTATGAGGTATTCTTTATTTTTCAGCTAGAGGGTAGTTGGGTCCCAATGGGGTGGGACAAACATAGTGATATGTGTTTTATAGTGAAAACAAAATTTCCATTCAAATGGCAATTACTGGCGATTTCCATTCAAGTCTAACTGTTTTAAGTCATAGTGGAAACATGAACTATGTCACAAATAGGTATACATATATTGTATACATTTTATAATTGAACAACTCTTTTACTCTTTTACGCTTTTACTCGTTTCAGTCATTTGACTGTGGCCATGCTGGAGCACCGCCTTTAGTCAAGCAAATCGACCCCAGTACTTATTCTTTGGAAGCCTAGTACTTATTCTATCGGTCTCTTTTGCCGAACCGCTAAGTTACGGGAACGTAAACACACCAGCATCGGTTGTCAGGCAATGGTGGGGGGACAAACACGGACATACAAACATACATACATACATACATATATATATATATATATATATATATATATATATATATATATATATAGATATATATGACGGGCTTATTTCAGTTTCCGTCTACCAAATCCACTCAGAAGGCTTTGGTCGGCCCGAGGCTATAGTAGAAGACACTCACCCAAGGTGCCACGCAGTGGGACTGAACCTGGAACCATGTGGTTGGTGAGAAAGCTACTTACCACACAGCCACTCTTTAGTGTACCAACCTGCGGGAGCAATGAAATGGGCTTGCTAATCTGGAGCATACGATTTATTTCAGAAAACATCTGGAATGTACAGGCTCTGACTCAATTACAGTAGCTCTTAGCAGAATCAAATAGTCCATTACATTTCACTGACTCAAACATTACGTCACTAATGTCAGTTATACTAATATTGGTGAGTTTTTGACAATCTTTAAAGGTCTTTTAATGTAAGAATTTTGTAAGTGATGTGTAAAATTCTGCAATGTCAATCTAGGTGAATTTACTACATGTTTTGCTTTCTATACTGTTGTTAAAATACCTGATTACTGAGGTGTTGTCATGCAACAGAAATAGCTTTGTGGTTTATTTACTTTGTATATATACACTACACACATGCATATATGCAATGTATATATATATATATATATATATATATATATATATATATATATGCATACATATATATATACATGCATACATATACATACATGCATACATATATACATATATGCACTATACATATACATATATATGCATACATATGTATATATGTATCTGTGTGTGCATATATATATATATATATATAAATATATATATTTGTGTGTGTGTGTGTATGCATTTTACCCCTCTTGGTCTTCTTCTGTTACTACTACATATCTCTTTTTCCCCCCTCGTACTTCCTCCCTTTCTCTTTTCCTCTTGTTGCTCACCTATTCTTCTACTTCCTCCCTTTGTTTCTCCCTCTACCACTCTCTCTCTTCCCCTTAAACCGGCATGGTCACATGCCTCCGGTCAATAATCCTTTTCTTCTTTGGCTATCGCCGAGCAAACACGCGAACTACCTCGTCCCTACTTTCAAGTTTGTGCCTCACAGCGTTCATACACAAATAATTTTTCTCGTCTGTCCGTAAAGCCTTTTCTGTTTGTTTTCCTGACTTGTTTTGGCAAGATTTAATTTGTGTATACAATTTAATTTGCGGCCCATGGGAAGAGCCGTTTTAACGATGCGTCCTGCCCACCTCTTCGAAACGCCGGTGTTAAAACGGGGGTAGCTGATGAAGTAGAATGTTCTCTATGTGGCTTGTGTGTTTCCTTGTCTACGTTTTGTTTGCAATGTCCTGTACCCAGATATGCACCTATACATACAGGTGGATGTCGGTATGCACATATCTGTACGTATATATGAATATACTCATTTACTATTTGTTTTTATATATATATACATATATATATATATATATATATATATATATATATATATATATATATATATATATATATATATATATATATATATATATATATATATATATATATATATATATATGTATATGCATATATTTATATGTATGTGTGTGTATATATATATATATGTATATTTATAGGTATGTATGTATATATGTTTGTTTATATATATATATATAAATATATATACATATACGTATATTTACACACATATATATACATATATACACATATATATATATATGCACACACATATATACATGTGTCTTCATATACATATGCATACAGATATAATTGTGTGTATTCATATAAATGTTGAGTAACTCTTCAAATAAATTGATAAGAGCCTTGTAATCATGGGATATATTTAAATGTGGGAGATCTATGCTGGTGACAGCAATAATGTATTAAATACAATTTATTTTTGTTTTTAATACTTACCAATATAATGTATCATAGAAACACACAGATATGACATATGCAGGTCTGAACTGCAGCATTTACAAACATGGTGGTTCAAAGTGCATTAACAGTGTATGCATTGTAATAGAAATATTTCTGCACAAATCAAACGAGAATTTATTTATAACTTTTAGCCATTGAGGAGTAAATGTCATGTCAGAAATAGCTGTGAAGTTTCGCATTTATTTCCATAGAAAGCTTTTATCATTTGAATATTTTTGAATAATTAATATATATATATATATATATATATATATATATATATATATATATATATATATATATATATATTCAATATCTGCTGTATGCTTTGAGTAAGAGGTATATGATCATAGAGAACTATATTTGCAATGCAGTTTTCCTTCCTAATAGATGAAAATTTGATTACTGTTATGTCTTTAGAGAATAACTATGCATGCGGCATCATATCTATGTGAATTTATTCTCTCTGTGACAGTTGAAGGTTCTTGTACTACAGGTTACTTGGTGACGTCATTGTTGCTTGTGCCACGTGAAAAAGTACCCAGTACACTCTTTTAAAATATTTATGTCAACTCTATATATGTTCTATAAAAATGGTTGGTGCTATGAAAGGTGTCCAATCATAGAAAACCATACCAATACAGACACTAGAGCTTAGTACAGCTTTCTGACTTACCAGTTCCTATCAAACCATCCTGTCCATACCAGCATAGGAAAACAGATGTTCAATGATGATGTTGATGGTGATGATGATGATGATGATGATGATGCTGCTGCTGCTGCTGCTGATGATGATGATGATGATGATGGTGGTGGTGGTGGTGGTGCTGATG
Source organism: Octopus bimaculoides (assembly GCF_046866305.1). Taxonomy (NCBI): domain Eukaryota; kingdom Metazoa; phylum Mollusca; class Cephalopoda; order Octopoda; family Octopodidae; genus Octopus; species Octopus bimaculoides. The sequence goes on along the minus strand of NC_142935.1, from coordinate 49,499,912 downwards.
ATGATGATGATGATGATGATGATGGTGGTGGTGGTGGTGGTGGTGGTGGTGATTTTGATGGTGATGGTGTTGATGATGATGATGATGATGATGATGATGATGATTATGAGGATGATGATGATGATGATAATGATTATGGTGGTGATGGTGGTGATGGTGGTGGTGGTGGTGATTTTGATGGTGATGGTGTTGATGATGATGATGATGATGATGATGATGATGATGATTATGAGGATGATGATGATGATGATGATAATGATTATGGTGGTGATAGTGGTGGTGGTGATTTTGATGGTGATGATGATGATAATGACGATGATGATGACGACGATGATGATGACGACGATGATGATGATGAGGATGATGATGGTTTAGCTGCCAGGTCTGTTCATCAACTTTGAATGATGGCAAAATTGGCAAACATGGTTCAGTATGATTATGGTTCACTCCGAAACTACGAATGACGACAGCAGAGAGTTGGTTTGCTTCTTCATCTTACAACCATATTTTTATTCTTTCTTCATTTTTTTTTTTTGTAATCGCAGCATCAAGCTTAAAGCCAGACAAATACGTATTTCATGCAGTATTTAATGGCTAGATACTCTTCCTGTCACATTCACAGAAGTAGAAATGTATGTATGTGTATGTGTGTGTGTGCACGTGCACACATTAACAGGGTAGCCTCATTCAAAAGCTAAAACGATGTGAAAGGCATTGGGACAAGCAATGTATAACAACATCCAGTAGTCTTATTGGTTGATACAATGGTGATAGCAGGTCATCCCATAAGTTCAGTCTGGATTTTGAATGAAGAAAACAAGTGATCCAGTGTTATATTT